>NC_064616.1:560063434-560367693 GCF_023898315.1 Schistocerca nitens
ATTTAAAACTTCGTCTTCCTTTTTGCTGTCTTCAATTGTGACACCAGAGTGGTCAAAAAATGACTATATGGAAACCTTAGACTGGCTTAGCAATTTTACATAGGACTACAATTTTCTTAAGTTCTGTGCCTGATATTTTTGCTAAGGTATGACGGTGATAGCTGTTGTATGCTTCATGCACAGATCTTTTCACAGATGCACAAATCTCTGATAACCTTTGCTTGTCGTCATTTGTGCCTTCCTTTTGAACTGAGAGCACAACAGCCTCTGCTTCCTCAGCATGTTCCGAATTTTGTTATTAAACCATGGTGGATCTTTTCCATCCTTTATCCACTTACCAGACACGTAACTCTCCAGACCACGATTTACAATCTGCTTAAACTTTGCCCTTAATTCCTCTACATCCATCGTACTGGAACTAAGTGATATCAGTTCACTAAGTGATATGCTAACAACTGCTTATCTGCTCTGTACAGCAGAAATACTATCCTAGCCTTCTTGACTGATTTATTAACCTCCATAATTATAATTGCTATAATGACATCATGATTGCTAATTCCCATTTCTGTACTGACACTGTCGATTAGATCCAGGCTATTTCTAGCTATAAGGTCTAAGGTATTTGCACTGCATGTGGGCTGCTGAGCTAGCCGCTCAAGAGTTTTCAGTAAACTTGTTTGAAAGTATTTCGCATGACTTTCTTTCTTTACCCCTCCACAGTGAATCTACAGACACAGAAGCCACCTGCAACTAGTATTGCATGATCTGGGTATTTATGGGCTACAGACCGTAGACTTTCTTTGAATTACTCTGGAAATGTCACACCAGAATGGGGTGGCCAGTAAAAATGTCCAACAATTAACTCTGTTTCACCTACACCTGTTGTATGTGACCAGATAACTTCACTGTCACAACTTTGACCGCAATAGAAACAATATTTTTGTGAAGTGCAATGAACACTCCCCTTCCTATGGCCTCTGATTTATCTTTCTGAGACACATTCCATGACTCATTAAATACCTCTGAGCTTTCCACCTCAGGTTTCAGGAAGCTCTCGGTCCTAAAAATAATGTGAGCGTGAGAACTTTCAAGGAGTGCAGTACATTCGAGAACTTTATTACAAATACTTCGACAGTCTACTGTTAAAATTTTGACACTCAAAATATCTTTATTCTGAATGCAGTCTGACTTCCCCTGCTGCATATCGACTGACGAGTGTTCATCAGAGCACCCAAACTACTGTCTAGCCTAAAAAACCCCTCATGTGCACTCCACAAGTACTCTGATACCCGAATAGCTGCTACCTTTGTATAGTGCACCCCTGGCCTGTCAAGGGGAGTCCTACAAATCCCAGCGCAACAGTGTACATCTAGAAATCTGCAGCCAAGACCATCACAGAATTGATGAAGTCTTTTGCTGAGACGCTCCACTCAGCTCCAAACCAAAGGACCATAATTAACTCTGGAAGCAATGATGTAAACTGCGAGCTCTTCTTGCACCTCATGTGCAACGCTAGCAGACTTCACCATCTCCACCAGCTGCCTGTATGAACTGAGGATGGCCTCAGATCCCACGCGATGGGTGCTGTTGGTGCTGACAAGAGCCACAATTTGCAGCTAAATGCACCCTGCATGTTCGATAGCCGCAGGCAAGTCTGCCTCTACGTCTCGGATGAAGCCCCCCACAGCAGACATACCAACTGCACATTAGCTTTCTTTCCAACCCTGAATGCTATCAGCCAAAGGGGCTCCATAAGGCGCCTAACATAAGAGATCCTGATAACTAGTAAACCCCTACTCTGTGTGCCTGCTCATACCCTGCTCAAGGAGTGGCCACTTGTCCACTCACAGGCTGAATGAGCTGGGCAAGGCCAGGTGGCTAGTCTCCACAATGGCCCTCCACCTCAAGTGACGCAAATTTGTGACCACCCACCACTCACTCTGTGTGAGAGTGGGTCCATCGTGTCGAATGCACTAGGAGGTGCCTCAGAAGCAGGGCCTGTGGACAAAACAAGTAACACCTGAGATGTCCCACGCAACGTGCCAAGTTCTCCACCATTGCTAAATCCTGAGGCAGCAGCCTGAAGGTCACTGACCATAGTCAAAAGCGCATTCAGCGGTTCGCGAACTGAGGCCAGTTCCTCCTGCATCCGTATACAGCATGCACACATCCTAACCATCCTGATAAGAGTAACTGAAGAAGTAAATAATAAAAGCAGACAGAATCCTAGATATGCAACTTGCCACCCTCCTGATTTGTCACCAATGGACACTGATGTAATAATGAGCTGTGCAGCTGGCTGTTCAGTGAGCAACTACTATGCTACAGAGTGCATGAATTTACAGTTACAAAAATGTGAGGTTAAACATCTTGAACAGAAAAACACGCACAAAATTTAATAAACATGAGGAAAACACAGAAAAAGATAAACACTTAACTTGCCACTCGCTTATAAGTTAAGTAATCGATTTCTGGTGAAATTCAAGTTACAGGGATAGTCTTTTCAGGTTGCAGAAGTGTGTTACAAGACTTACCTTTGACATTAATTTAAGAACATTCTGCAAAAACCTTTAAAAAAAACCACCCTGGATATTTTGACAACTACTTCATACTAGAAGACACAGGACAATCATTAATGGCCTTTGTCATGACCAATATTTATATCTACAAAGATCTCATAGGGTTAACATTAGTAGAGAAAGGCGTCACATACATAGGGACACACATTCATGAACCCACGAGACTCCCATTAAACGTCATATGGATAAAGAGTACCTTTAGAGGAATATTGTATTTTAGGCTGATGGATAATTAGTAATGTACTGTCATTTCAATTTTGTACTTCAATTAAACTTAAATCTTTGACTTTTTTCCGCATTCCTAAGACCACTCTCCAAAGGGTATACGGAATAAGATGCCACTCCAAGTGGGAGGTATTCAAAAAGGGAAATTCCGAATTTTCTGAACCTTTAGTATATTGTATGTAGGTGGTCGGTAGTGTAGAACCCATGCTTTCTACCTCAAGATCCGTGTGCCAGCTTGGGGGAATTTGTTTGTAACTGCCCCTCCCCCGTGTTAAATGATGAAAGCACTTGGACCCTTTCTGTATAGCATTAGATTCCTTACAATTTGCACTGCTTAAATGTGTCTGTATACCATATACTTACCAAGATACAGAGCTTCAAAGCAATGGCAAGTTTCTCAAACAAACAAAAAAGTGCAGCTTTTAGCACAGACAAGGTCATTAACACACGCTTGTGTGGTGGCACTTAACTCTTGAGAGAATCTGGTTGGTATCCAGGTGGTGGAAAATTTTCACTACTACAATCTGGCTGGAAAGCAGTAGGAGGGTGGAGGAGAGCAGGAAGTTCCTAACCACCAGCCTTTGCACCAACACCAAGTATTAAATTTCTAACCTCTCTACAGTGTCTCAAAATGTGGGCATGCTAAGCTGTTCATTGTTATTCATCCATCAGATGGGGATGTTAAACTCAGCAGCCACCTTCGTGCTATTCCAGAGGCCTATGCTATTTGTGGGTTGCACATTGTCCTTTCACATTATCTATAGAACAACACTACTCTGTACTAGAACTCATCACAGTTGCCCACGACACAGATACACACCTGACACTTCACAACATGTTGGAAAATGGCTCTGAGCACTATGGGACTTAACATCTGAGGTCATCAGTCCCCAAGAACTCAGAACTAGTTAAACCTAACTAACCTAAGGACATCACACACATCCATGAACGAGGCAGGATTTGAACCTGTGACCTTAGCGGTCGCGCGGTTCCAGACTGAAGCGCCTAGAACTGCTCGGCCACAACACATTGGAATAAGGCATAGTAAACCACCTAAACTACAACCTTGCCTAGAACAGCAATGCAGGATTCCTGCAGATGCTCCCCTATGCTCATTTCCTGAGCACGAGACTACTTAGACTGAACTTTAAGTACGTTGGAGCAGCTTACCATTAGGTCTTTGAAACCTGTTGTAAAATTATACTGAGCTTCAATTTTGCAAGTTTTCAGACACATAATGGTAAGTACCTACAACAGTCAATGTTTATCAAACCAAAAGCACCCCTCACCCCTTTTCAGGCTCCCTCCTGCCTACTGCCACCACCTTCCATCACTGCCTGAGCTGTTGTTGAAAATGGGATTTCTTCACATAGTATTGTGGCCCTACTGCTGCGCTATAATTCAGTACCTCTACATGTGTTCCCTGCTGATAAACTACATGAAAGCTGAACAGATGTGGGATTGCAATCTGCATGTCAAAAGCGTCAGAGAAATAACTTCCTTCTTCCACACAGCAGGTTATTTACATCTACATACATGCTCCACAATCCACCATACGGTGTGTGGTGGAGGGTACCTCGTACCACAACTATCATGTTCAAATTTGAGTTTGCAGCCTTCTCTCCCTGTTCCACTCCCAAACAGAACGAGGGAAAAATGACTGCCTATATGCCCCTGTACGAGCCCTAATCACTCTTATCTTATCTTTGTGGTCTTTCCGCGAAATATAAGTTGGCGGCTGTAAAACTGTACAGCAGTCAGCCTCAAATGCTGGTTCTCTAAACTTCCTCAGTAGCGATTCACGAAAAGAACGCCTCCTTTCCTCCAGAAACTCCCACCTGAGTTACTGGAGCATTTCCATAACACTCACGTGATGATCAAACCTACCAGTAACAAATGTAGCAGCCCACCTCTGAATTGCTTCTATGTCCTCCCCCAATCTGACCTGATAGGGATCCCAAACGCTCGAGCAGTACTCAAGAATATGTCGTTTTAGTGTTTTATAAGCGGTCTCCTTTACAGATTAACCACATCTTCCCAAAATTCTACCAATGAACCGAAGACGACTATCCGCCTTCCCCACAACTGCCTTTACATGCTTGTCCCACTTCATATCGCTCTGCAATGTTATGCCCAAATATTTAATCGACGTGACTGTGTCAAGCGCTACACTACTAATGGAGTATTCAAACATTACGGGATTCTTTTTTCCTATTCATCTGCATCAATTTACATTTACGTATATTTATAGTTAGCTGCCATTCTTTACACCAATCACAAATCCTGTCCAAGTCATCTTGTATCCTCCTCCAGTCACTCAACGACGACACCTTTCCGTACACCACAGCATCATCAGCAAACAGTCCCACATTGCTACCCACCTTATCCAAAAGATCATGTATGTAGATAGAAAACAACAGTGGACCTACCACACTTCCCTGGGGCACTCCAGATGATACCCTCACCTCCGGTGAACACTCACCATCGAGGACAACGTACTGGGTTCTCTTACTTAAGAAGTCTTTGAGCCACTAACATATTTGGGAACCAATCCCATATGCTCGTACCTTAGTTAGGAGTCTGCAGTGGGGCACCGAGTCAAACACTTTCTGGAAGTGTAGGAATATGGCATCCGTCTGATACCCTTCATCCATGGTTTGCAAGATATCATGTGAAAAAAGGGCGAGTTGCATTTCGCAGGAGCGATGCTTTCTAAAGCCGTGCTGATGCATTGGTCATCAACTTCTCTGTCTCAAGGAAATTCATTGTATTAGAACTGAGAATATGTTCAAGATCCTGCAACAAACTGATGTTAAGGATATTGGTCTGTAATTTTGAGGATCCGTCCTTCTACCCTTCTTATATACAGGCGTCACCTGCGCTTTTTTCCAGTCGCTCGGGACTTTATGTTGGGCAAAAGATTCGCGATAAATGCAAGCTAAGTAAGGAGCCAATGCAGTAGAGTACTCTCTGTAAAACCGAATTGGAATCCCATCAGGACCTGGTGATTTATTTATTTTCAACCCATTCAGCTGCTTCACAACCCCAGGGTATCACTATGTCCTCCATATGGGAATCTGTACAATCCTGCTGCGTGAAAGATTTCTCAGATGCTAAATTTAAAATTTCAGCTTTTGTTTTGCTGTCTTCTGTTGCCAGGCCAGACTGATCAGTGAGTGACTGTATGGAAGCCTTCGACCAGCTTACCGATTTTACGTAAGACCAGAATTTCCTTGGGTTTTCAGCAAGATCTTTTGCTAAGGTATGATGGTGGTAGTGGTTGTATGCTTCACGCATCGCTCTTTTAACAGCAGCACGAATCTCTACTAACTTTTGCCTGTCCTCATTCTCCTGATCTTTCTTGTATCGCGAGTGCAACTGTCTTTGCTTCCTGAGCATTCTCTGAATTGCGCTGTTAAACCACGGTGGGTCTTTTCCGTCTGTAACCCACTTTTTCGGCACATACTTGTCCAATGCGTGATTTACAATCTGTTTAAAATTTGCCCATAATTCTTCCACATCCATCATACCGGAAGTAAATGAAGTCGATTTATTTACTAAGTGGGATGCTAACAACAGCTTATCTGCTCTTTCTAGTAAGAATACTCTCCTAGCCTTCTTGACTGACTTTTTAACTTTCGTAACCATAGTCGTAATGACAACATCATGATCACTAATCCCTGTCTCAACACTGACACCGTCGATGAGGTCTGGTCTGCTCGTGGCTACCAGATGCAAAATATTTCCATTATGCGTTGGCTGTCGATTTGGCTGCTCAAGACAGTTTTCGGATAATGTGTTCAAAAGTAATTCACACGACGGCTTGTATGTATCACCTGTAATGAATCCATAGACATCCCAGTCTATATTAAGTAGGTTGAAGTCGCCTCTGACTAATATAGCATGATCTGGGTATTTCTGCGATACACAGTGTAGACTCCCTTTGAATGATTCTAGAACTGTCACGGTGGAACCTGGTGGCCGATAGTAACACCCAACAATTAACTTTATTCCTCCTAGCCCTGTTAAACGTGTCCAGATAACTTCACAATCACACTCTACTTCGACCACAGTAGACACGATATTTTTGTCAACTGCAATGAAGACACCACCTCCTACAGTGTCTAATCTGTCTTTCCGATATACGTTCCAACCCTCACTAAATATTTCAGAACTTCGTATCTCAGGGTTCAGCCAGGTCTCAGTGCCGAGAACAATTTGCATGCCACACGCTTCCTGGAGGGCAGTAAATTCAGGGACTTTATTCCGAACACTCTGAAAATTTACTGCTAATATCTTGACAGCGGAAGTGTCTTTACACTGAGTGCGTCCTGATTTCCCTGCCTGCACGTCGACTGGTGAGTGTTCATCAAGACACCTCGCACTACTGCCTAGCCTAAACACAATGTTATTACATTAAGAGCGCATTTATTTACTACTAGGACAAAGTCAGCCTAGAAGACAAAAATGGATGCTTAGGAATTAAACTCACACCTGAAAGTTGCACCATTTGTCGCATTGAAAGATAATGGTTGCAGCATAACAGGTACTGTGCTGTCTTGATGCACTTTTGGTATGCTATGCATTCACATCTGTAAAGAAATGTGTATGTTCATTGTGGTACATTCAGAAGCATCTGAACAACATGCAGATATGAGACCACCCTATGTAACCAAGGTTCCCTGAACATCTACCATTCCTTGAGACTACAGAGAAAGTCTCACTTAGTACAGGAACAATTTGTCATAAAGAGGTGAACTGTTATTTAGCTCGAGGAATTGGCATCAACTGCATGACGTAAATCGCAGGAGAAAATTTCGAGATGTGAAGTTCAAATGAAAGAATAAGATTGTTACTTTAGGCTCAGCATCACGTGCCCTGAAAATTGCAGGCAAAAAAGGTACACTCTTCCAGTGAGTTTCCACTGTCAAGGATCTGCTGATAACCTCAGGAGAAATGTTCAAATTTGAGTTTGCAGCCTTTCCAGTGTTTCTCCTCACAGACAACTGTCTGTGAAAGGGCATAAACGTATTGAAATCTGTGTTTACTTCCATATAAGAATTGGACCTAGGGATCTGCATATATGCAGTAATTGACTGAAGACATCTTCTACATAAAGTGGTATGGAGTACAACTGTAACAGTAAGTTTGAGTTAGTGTGTAAGACAATGTGGACTATGTGCTTCGGATGTAATGCTGTAGTAGTTTTTGGTGGGTATCCCAATAATGTTTGTTACCAAATCAGCACATTTTGAGGGGCTCATCCAAAACAATTTGTCTTCTGACAACAACAACAACAACAACAACAACAACAACAGGTCCAGTAACACAGGATTTTTTTAAAGTTCAATGACACACACACACACACACACACACACACACACACACACACACACACACAAAAAAAAAAGGAAATTCACCCCAGTGCTGATGGCCAAAATGGTAGCAAAGGGCATTGTTGTTAAGCAGGCAATGGATGCTGATGTGTTGATAATGAAGAGATTGCTGACTATGATAGAGTTACCATCACAGATGATGACATACACATCACGTTATTGTTGACAGCATAAGCCTCTTCTCAAAATAAGACCTATTTCCAGAAGTGCCGGAGGGATAATTGCCCCAGAGCTCTGTACTCATCAATATAATGCAAATTCAATCCAAAAGATGTTCTTTCCTTTCATGCGGCAAGTAAATATGACACTACTTCAGTCCCCTTTGGCCAAATGACAATGAAAATCAGCATCATTTACAAGAAAACCTTTCCCTGTACAGCATGGATGGGTAAAGGAAAGAATCCATCAGTGCAGGCTGGGCTTCAACAAGAGAGGGGGGAGGGATTCCCATAACAATGAAGTCATTTTCATTTTTTAACTGTACCTTTAACTGGTAAGAAATTACACTGTATTAGAAGGGGTGGGGTTCTTGGGGTTGTCAGGCTGTGACTGTTAGAATCACCTACCATGAAAAAACTCATTTTTTAAAAATATTTTTTCACAAGCTTAGGAGAAGTAAGCATCCTGTAGGGGTAGGGTTAGGGTGGGGTGGGGTTCTCAACGTTAGGTGGTAGAGGCACCTGCCATTATACTTTTTTAAAAGTTGTATTATTAAATATTAATGCTAAAACCTGTCCTTGTTGATAGTTTGCAAATTTTGTCGACCTTTTTAAGCTCTATCTCGGCATGTAAATGGTGTTAAAGCATAACTGACCAGAGCAAACTGTAGGAAAATTTACACTCTAGAAAACGGCCCGAGTGCTTTTTGTCGTCACGTGAGGCTACGGAAAAAATTTAGAGAGAAAATTCATACAAAATTTTGTCGTTTTTCAGTTCACCTCAATTTAGTACAGTGCTCTTGAGAACGAAAACTCTTGAGTCTGCACTGCATGCAACATATTCATAAAATCAGAACCTTTCGTAAGGTCCAATGTACTTACCAACTGGAATATAAGGTACTGTACTAAATCCTTTTACAACTGAATGTGAGAAACACTAAATGCCTAGGACTGGGGAGGGTGATTTAAAATTGACGTCATAAGCGCGTGACTGCGTGTGAGATCGCTCTCTAAGTTTTCATCTATTTTTAGGTTTCAGATATATATTTTAACTGTTTTTGTGATAATATTTACTATATAAGTGACTTATTAGTGGTTTCTTCATTCACCTCTGCATTTCTTGTGTTGTGGCCTGATATTTGTGAGTGTTTCGTATCGAGCAACTTAACCTCTTACCCGTGTTTACATTCCGCGCTGACCAGTTGCAGCTGTAGCGGCGCATCGAAAGCTAAGTACTAATTAATTGTTTGTGTATAGTAGTTTATTTAGGAACTTTAGTAGTCTTCAACCGGTGTTCTTGGTGTTTTCCGGTGAAATAACTTCAGAAGAAATTTTTGCGAACTACTTTCAGTTTCGTTACTGTCATTAGACGTTTGATTTTCTTTCTTTGTTAGTATTTTGTTATATTCTCATTTGTTGTTGATTAATACTGTCAATAATAGTAGTTACTTCCCTTGTAGAGCAAGTTTGTGATTATTGTAGTCAGTTTTTAACATCTTCTTATTGTAGTAGCGGAACTTAGATAAAGTTGTTTTCTTGTTTCAATAATTGTAAAATTTTACCATGAGTGAGAAGTGTGGGCTTTGCCGTAGGTTCGTGAGCAGTGGATTGCGGTGTGAGACTTGTTCGAAGTATTTTCACTGGGGGGGAATGCAGTGGGGAAGCCAGTGGGCATTCTGGTGAGATCCTCTCCTGGAACTGCAGGTTATGTAGCAAGAGTAAGTTGATAGAGGAGCAGGAACGTAAGATCTGTGCCCTTCAGGTGCAGTTGAAAAACACACAGGAGGAGCTAGATAGGATGAGGAGGGAGAAGTGGGTTGGGGAATGGGAGCTGGCTGTTGGCAAGAGATCTGCTAGGAGAAGGAGATTTTCAGATAGTTTTACTATTGGTGTTTGTAATAGATATGACCAACTGTCAGAGTCTAGTGGAGAGGAATCTCTAGTAGCTGTAGATGTAGGAAGTATGCAGCAGACCTCAGCAGTTACGGTGGCTAGGACAGTTGCAAAGTCTAAGAGAAAGAAGAAGGTTCTGCTGTTAGGTAGTTCTCATGGTAGAGGTGTAGGCCAGCAGTTGCAGGAAGTTTTGGGGAGTGAGTACCAGGTCACCAGCATTGTGAAGCCTAATGCAGGATTGGCTCAGGTGACTTTTAACATAGGGGGGTTATGTAGGGATTTTACTAAAGAGGATCAGGTAGTGATTGTGGGTGGGGCTGGTAATAGTATTGATAGGGATGGGGAGTATGACATAGATGGTGACCTGGAAAAGATAGCCACTCAGACTGGCAACACGAATGTGCATTTCGTGGAACTGTTTCAGCGTCACGATCGGCCTCATCTTAATACAGCCGTCAGGCGTAATAACATGAGACTTGGGGGTGCGCTGATGACAGAAGGCATGAGTCACATTTCAGTGGTGTCGGTGGAGTCTATCGGCAGGACGGGTTTCACTAGACATGGCCTACACCTCAACAGGTATGGGAAGGGGAGGTTGGCAAAGCTTATAGGTGACAGCATAGGTGGGGGTGGTGGGATCACTCATGGGAAAATTCCGGTAGTTGTGGGTGTTAGAGCTGTACCTTTTTTAGATTGAAGTCAGCTGATAGGTATTCCTGCTTAAGGGAAGTCTCTCTAACAAAGAAACCACTTTCTACAAAGCTTGGGTATCCGATTAATGAGGGAATTAGTATATTTCATCAAAATATACAAGGTATTAGAGATAAAGTTAGTGAACTGCTTATAGATGTTGACTCTGAAATTATTGGTATATCTGAACACTTCTTAAATAAAGAGATAATTCAGAGGCTTCCTTTACCAGGATACAGGTTGGCTGGCAGCTTTTCTAGGAGCTCTTTGCGGTGTGGGGGAGTAGCCATGTATGTGAAAAACGGTATCCCATTTGAGTCAATTGATGTTTCAAAGTACTGCACTGAAAAGGTGTTTGAATGTTGTGCAGGTGTGGTTAAATTTAGTGGAGCTAAACTTCTTACTGTTGTTATTTATACATCCCCAGACTCCGATTTCACAACATTTTTGCTAAAGCTAGAGGAGGTTCTTGGTTCACTTTATAGGAAATACAAAAAGTTAGTTATATGTGGTGACTTCAATATTAATTGTATAAGTGATTGTGCAAGGAAAAGGATGCTGGTAGACCTCCTTAATTCATATGATCTTATGCAAACCGTATTCTTTCCAACGAGAGTGCAAGGGAGCAGTAGAACAACCATGGACAATATTTTTGTTCATTCGTCATTATTAGAAGCGCATTCTGTTAGCAAAAAGGTGAATGGCCTTTCAGATCATGATGCACAAATTTTAAGTCTAAAAGATTTTTGTGCTGCAACACATGTTAAATATAGTTACCAACTTTTTAGGAAAGCTGATCCAGTTGCTGTACAGACTTTTGTAAACCTTATCAAGGAACAAGAGTGGCAAGATGTTTATAGTGCTGATACAGTAGACGATAAATATAATGCTTTCCTCAAGACTTTTCTCGTGCTCTTTGAAAGTTGCTTTCTGTTAGAACGTTCAAAACAGGGTACTAGCACAAACAGGCAGCCCGGGTGGCTGACTAAAGGGATAAGAATATCTTGTAGAACAAAGTGGCAATTATATCAAAACGTTAGAAACAGTCACAATCTAAATGCAGCAGCCCATTACAAACAGTATTGTAAGGTGCTTAAAAAAGTTATTAGGAAGGCAAAAAGTATGTGGTATGCAGATAGAATAGCTAAGTCTCAGGATAAAATTAAAACCATATGGTCAGTCGTAAAGGAAGTGGCTGGTCTGCAGAGACAGGTCGAGAATATAGAATCAGTGCGTAGTGGGGATGTCCGTGTTACTGATAAGTCGCATATATGTACAGTACTTAATAATCACTTTCTGAATATAGCAGGTGAACTAAATAGAAACCTAGTCCCAACAGGGAATCATATAGTGCTCTTAGAAAAACGTGTTCCGAGACTGTTACCTGAAATGCTCCTCCACGATACTGAAAAGAGGGAGATTGAGTTAATAATTAAATCACTAAAGACCAAGAACTCTCATGGATATGACGGGGTATCTAGCAGAATACTGAAGTATTGTTCCACGTATGTTAGCTCAGTACTTAGCCATATCTGTAACTTTTCCTTTAGGAGTGGTCGGTTTCCTGACCGATTAAAGTACTCGGTAGTGAAGCCACTTTATAAAAAGGGAGACAGGGATAATGTTGACAATTATAGACCTATTTCTATGCCATCAGTGTTTGCTAAAGTTATCGAGAAGGTTGTATATACAAGGTTACTGCAGCATTTAAATTCACATAATTTGCTGTCAAATGTACAGTTTGGTTTTAGAAATGGCTTAACAACTGAAAATGCTATAGTCTCTTTTCTCTGTGAGGTTTTGGATGGATTAAATAAAAGGTTGCGAACGTTAGGTGTTTTCTTTGATTTAACGAAGGCTTTTGACTGTGTTAACCACAAAATATTACTGCAGAAGTTGGAACATTATGGAGTAAGGGGAGTAGCTTACAATTGGTTCGCCTCTTTACTTTAAGAACAGAAAGCAGAAGGTAATTCTCCGCAATATTGAGAGTGGTAATGATGTTCAGTCCCAATGGGGCACTGTTAAATGGGGCGTTCCCCAAGGGTCGGTGCTGGGGCCACTGCTGTTTCTTATTTATATAAATGATATGCCTTCTAGTATTACAGGTGATTCAAAAATATTTCTGTTTGCTGATGACACCACCTTGGTAGTGAAGGATCTTGTGTGTAATATTGAAACAGTATCAAATAATGTAGTTCATGATATAAGTTCATGGCTTGTGGAAAATAATTTGATGCTAAATCACAGTAAGACTCAGTTTTTACAGTTTCTAACTCACAATTCAACAAGAACTGATATTTTGATCAGACAGAATGGGCATATTATAAGCAAGACAGAACAGTTCAAGTTCCTAGGTGTTCGGATAGATAGTAAGCTGTTGTGGAAAGCCCATGTCCAGGATCTTGTTCAGAAACTAAATGCCGCTTTATTTACCATTAGAACAGTATCTGAAATAAGTGACATTTCAACACGAAAAGTAGTATACTTCGCACATTTTCATACGCTTATGTCATATGGTATTATTTTTTGGGGTAATTCTTCTGATTCAAAAAGGGTATTTTTGGCTCAAAAACGGGCTGTTCGAGCTATGTATGGTGTAAGTTCGAAAACCTCTTGTCGACCCCTATTCAATAGTCTGGGAATTTTGACATTGCCCTCACAAAAAAATGGCTCTGAGCACTATGGGACTTAACATCTTTGGTCATGAGTCCCCTAGAACTTAGAACTACTTAAACCTAACTAACCTAAGGACAGCACACAACACCCAGCCATCACGAGGCAGAGAAAATCCCTGACCCCACCGGGAATCGAACCCGGGAACCCGGGCATGGGAAGCGAGAACGCTACCGCACGACCACGAGATGCGGGCATTGCCCTCACAGTATGTATTTTCTTTAATGTCGTTTGTTGTTAGCAATATTAGCTTATTCCCAAGAGTTAGCAGCTTTCACTCAGTTAATACTAGGCAGAAATCAAATCTGCATGTGGAATGCACTTCCTTGACTCTTGTGCAGAAAGGAGTGCAGTATTCTGCTGCATCCATTTTCAATAAGCTACCACAAGAACTCAAAAACCTTAGCAGTAGCCCAAACACTTTTAAGTCTAAACTGAAGAGTTTCCTCATGGCTCACTCCTTCTATTCTGTCGAGGAGCTCCTGGAAGAGCTAAAAAATTAAGCAAATTCCAGTGTTACATTCTTGATTTTCTTTATTTAAACTAACGACTTGTCGCCTGAATATGTTTCTTATATTTCATTTCATTCTGTTTCTACAATCGTGTTATAATTTCATGTATTGACTCGTTCCATGACCATGGAGACTTCTCCTAAATGTGGTCCCACGGAACAATAAATAAATAAATCAAGAGGCCACCACCACCAAATTGACAAGGTCACTGGAGATTGCAGGTAAGTTCAAACTGGACAAGAATATAAAGGAAATCGTCTATTTCCCTTTTAAAGGAATCACTCCTGTATTTGATTTGCACAATTTAGGGAATGCACAAAAAAAACTACATCTGGATTACTATATGCTTCTATGACCACTATCTTCCCAAGTACAAATCCACTGTCTCAGCTGCTGCACCACCTCTAAGTAATTTTGATCAAATTTATGTTGTCAACACTGGCCTTGGGTGCAAAGCAGCTATACACTTACAAATGCAGGTGTTTCTGCTAGATTCTGTTACTTTCACTGTTTTCTGACAGTTTTTTTACAGGTTGGGGGCAAATGATTTTGGAACTTATTGGACTTACGATGCTTTAAGCACATTCCTGACTATAACATGAAATTACTTATCTTCTTGTCCAAGTTTATTTCTCTTCTATTAACGTAAGATTATTCTGGAAATAGCACAACTGTCTGAGCAACTCGTGTGACACAAAATTTGCAATTTCTGCCCTTCCCACAAATAGTCGGCTTAAAAATATAAATAAAACTGGATGAAATGGAAATAACAATAAATGCTACAGTTTTACTATTTACAATTTGCAAAAGTTTGTATTCATTTTACAGTTTTGATGCTTTTAAACACATTAGGTCTCTGGAAGATAAAATAAATTAGCTAAAATTTAATACATTTTCAGTTCTCAACTACCATCAAGTCCTCATAGTAACCTTTCAGGCCAGCATTGCAGTCACTAGATTGTGAAATAGTCTACATTATCGTCACATTACAAAGGCATTCAACAGATCTGTGAGAAAGAGTAGATTGTTCTATAGATTCCTGTATACGTAGGTGGAATAACTATTCAAAGCCACACTCTTCCCTTCTGATAAACAACAAAATTTCACACACTTATTATGATCTGCAATACATTAAAATTTATTTTTAGTACACATTTTAAAGAACACATGCCACATGCACCAGATTGTCACAAAATGAGCTGCATCCAGAAGGACCTGAATGATCCACTCCAAACTGGGTGGGTATGTTGCACACCATCAACTGTGCCTGTACCAATGATTGCTTCTGCATGGTCAGCTATACACTCAGGTAGTACGATTGGGACCATGTTATGCTGATTGGTTGACATAAGAGGCCCCAAATGGCCATTCCAGCCAGTGTAACAGCTGGCAGTATCACTATGGCACCACCAGAACGTGCACTATGCCCAGGCAACACATGTGGCAGCGTGGTCCACAGCTATACGAGTTTGAGAGGGTCTGTATTGTGGGGCTGCAAGATGCGGAGTGTTCCTGTCATCATATTGTGCATCACGCCAGTCACAGGAACACCACCATTCCCAGTTGGTGGCAATGGATACAGGAAAGGAAGTATGCACGACCTGTAGGATCTGGGCATCCAACACGCTCCTCAAGAAGGGAGAACAGATGGGCTGTCTGCCACACATGAACAGGTCCAATGTCAATGACAGGCACCACTCAATGGGATGTCCTGTGCTCTATGCAACATCCCGTAAATGTTAGTACCACTGGCAAGCAGTTACGTGACGTAGGGCTTGCTGCATGCTAACTGTTACAATGCCTGCCCCACACACACGTGCAACATAGTGTCTGACTCACCTGGTGTCTGCAATGGTGGACATGGGGCTCTGCAGACTGGCAGCAAGTCATCTTTATCATGAGTCTCACTTCTGCCTTTGAGGCGACGATGACAGAGTCTATGTCCACAAGGAGTGATTTATGCTTTCCCATCATACACCTGCCCAGCCTGGTGTGGGGACCAATATCTTATGGTGCACATTGAATGTCAGTGTACCTAAGGGGTTCCACAGTGGCCACATGGCATATGGAGGAGGTAATGCAACAAGTGGCTCTGCCACTTGTGACTGCCCACACACATGCCTTATTTCAATATCACAACATTCATTCTCATATCGTTGTTGCTTCCTGAGCATGTCTTGCAGCTATGGATACTCTGCCGTGCCCTTCTGCATCACCCAAGTTCTCCCAGATCAAGAATATGTGGGGTGCCATGGAGTGTGTCATTAGGTTTCCATCCTCACCCACCAGTCAGTGGGAACTGCACACTCAGGTGCAAGCAGCATGAGATGAAGTATTACAGGACTACATCAAAGACCTGTGCAACTCCATATTGTGATGTTTGGACACTTGTATTCAAAAACCATGATGCCCCCACAGTATGCTAATGTGTAAATTTTGTGATTGTGCGGCACAATAAATGTAGGTCCTTCAAGGCTGAAAGTGTAATGATTTTGTAGGTATGGTACCATTTATCTACCTGCCAAAATGGCTGCAAACTGCACTGTCCTTCTGGGTGTAGTACATTTTATGATGATTAGTTGAAATGATCTTTTCATCAGTACTCCCTGCAACCCATAACTATTTTTACATGAAGAGTTTGAAGGATTCATTCAGATTCCAATAAAACCTATCGAGCATAATAAGGTACAAGTGCCACACTTAACGGCGATGATGAAGTATATACAGAACTTAAAGTGCCACAGAAATGATGTCACTAGACTCCAGCATAGAAAACCTGAATTTGTCAAATCAGGAATCAGCCATATCACAGCCACATGGGGAGCACATGTACCTTAGGAATGCTACGGATATTGTAAATATTGGATTTTGTTGCATGCTACAACCTTCCATCAGTCACCATCACCACTGACATATTTTTATGCATCCTGTAAGAATGGCTACTCCCTTGGATCTTTGTTTTAATCACAGGAGTTCATAGTAGCAAGAACACTGTGGCACATTTTTCTATTCTTGCTTGAGGTGTGAAGTTTATGATTTATTTTGAATAGCGTGTAATGTCAATGAATGTGAATTACATGAATGTTATCTTATAAACTCTGAAGAAAATTCATCTCTAGACCTATCATTCTCCATGTTTCATCATTCTAATAGTCATAAAACTATCTTGGAAAAGATTAATCAAATGAAACACATTTATTTACTTTCACCTGTGCACATTAACATTTCACACAACAAAATAAGACAATGGCAATCTCATGGTTACTGCAAGAAAAGTCTGTGTTCAACACAATACCCACTTCATAAACCAAGACAGCAATGAACATCCATTAACTGTCATTGAAAAACAGAACTATGTGATACCACACACAGACATTTAAATTTCTGAAGACAAACCAGGGATATTAAGAGTTTTAAGAAATTCTGTTCTTATTCGGTAAGCTCAATTTGCCTTTCATTACAGAGCATGCATCATGACACATTAGCCGTCACAGCTGAAACTTATATATCCTGGTTAGTATATCTCTTACACGCTTCGATTTCATCCTCAATTTAGACCCGAGTGGCTTCATTTCCACTGTCTCTCCTTTCCCTGTTTTTTGACACTGTATTAAACTGCAACAATACTTGACTCACGCTTTCTCGTTAATGTACATCACCAAATTTATTTCCTCATTCCACATGCAATTAAGTATATTTCATCTCTCAATGCACTGTTATGAACTATCCCTGTATAGTAAAACAGTTATATTTCAATACTCCAGTGAATGGATTTACCTAGGGTCTTATATTTATATTTTACTACATCAAAACAATCTAGATTAAAATATATATTGCAATGTAAAATGATCTTCAGGATACTGTTCTCCTTTATTGCTTATTGAGTAAGTAAATACCTCTGAAGTACATAAAATTCTTCATATGATAAAATGAATGAAATATTCAACTGATATTTGAACAAATATAAATAATACGATGCAAAATGTCTAATAGCATAACAACAAGCAGACTTATAAATGTGTAGTACAAAAGACTAAAAATACATATATATTTCACAAAGAGACAACAATTAAGTACAAGTAACTGTCTTTATGTACTGCCATCCACTTGGGATAAAACTAATATTATAACTAATAAAAAACTTAACAATCTAATACACATAATTTTAAAATGTCTAATAGTACTGAGTGAATGGAGTAAGTAAAGCTATTCACATGAAATGAACAAACACTAAATTAATATTTGGCACATTATCTGCAGCTATACTTATATTTAAATGTTGTACACAAAATAAATTTGGTCCTCTGGTGACAGACTGCATTTTTATTTCATATGTGGTGTGGAATACAAAATTATCTGAAGACAATCAACACCAGAGCAGCAGTATGCACATTTTACATTTATGTGTACTTTTAAAAAATTAAGAATACCTGACATTCCACTAACTTAATTAAACAAAAGAAGCTCACACTTTCACATTTCCCAATGTGTCCAAATATCTGTGTCTTAATGAGTGTATTTTATATTTAGATTGTACTGTGATGAACATTGGGCATCGAAATATATACTGCCTGGTATGTAAATGTTGAAAAAATATGTAGAACTTTGTAAGCAATTTGTAAAATGACCCAAGTCACCAAAGTGTCATATATGACTTTATATAGCTGCATGCTACAAACACTAGAACTATTTATTTCATTACATGTTCAAATTAGTGTTTCGAAAGACATATCTAAAAATAAAAGAATATTCAACAACGTGTAACTGAAATTATTCACATCAATTATCACAACACTATAATATTAAATAGTGTCAACTGCAATCAAATATTTTTGTGACTAACCAACAGGCACAAAATTAGGTACAGTGCTACACAATCGGTCAATAAAAATTAAACAAGAATTGTCTTACACACACGCACATACGCATGCGCGCGCTTTTTCTGAACAGGCAGCTCAATTATGGAAATACTATTTTAATTATATCACACCTACTAGTATGTGATTTAAATCCCCATTTATTCAGGGACCATTGTGCAACTGCCAACATATTTTTCCTGTTATTACCACAACTCTTGATTTCATATCTAATAGTTTTTTTTAATAAAATTAAAACAACAGTGCTGACAGACTAAAACTGATGAACAAGAAGTAGTTCATAAAACACACTTTGCCCGAAGGAGAGAAGGAAGGAATGAGAGAAGAAAGATCGAGGTTTAAATGAAATCACTGATAAGGTCAATAAATATGGAACTCAAGATCAGACTGACAACATCAGGGACTCAAGATCAGACTGACAATGCCAGGGAAAGAAACTGTATGTGCCTTTTCAAGGGAACTGTCCTAGCATTCACAATAAGCAATTTAAGGAAATTGCGGAAAACCAAAATATGGATATACAGATGGAGATCTGAATTGTTATCTTCCCTAACACAGATCTAGTGTCTTACCCACAGTGGTACTTCACTCAGTTACTTTGCCTGATTGATCATTATTGGTAGCTGCAAAGTGAGATGACATCTATTCTGTTAAAGAAAACAGAGGAAAACAGCACACAGGGCATGTATAAAAAAGTCAGTGTTTGGTCCTTATGTACTGTAGTGCTGTGTATAGTGTAACAAAGTTACTATTATGTTACATACTTATTATTTACTGTAGAATTTGAGATTTTATATGGTGTTCATTAAAAGGCTTAACAAAAAGTAATGCATTGGTGATAGTGACAAACATGTAATATGTATGCTGACATGCCAGTGACAAAGCTGATGGAAAGGCATGTATTTCAAAAGTAGTCATGTAAAGAAAAGTTCATTATAATAATGTCTTTTTGCATGCTTTGTTTTAGGACTAACAGTCTTACACAAAAGAGAGGGAATGGTAAACGAGGGCAGGGTAGAGAGAGATTGTGTCTTTTCTTTAGGTCAGGCTTGTAAAAGTAACAACCACAAATCAGTAAGAACTGCAGATGAAGAGCAATAAGTGACTGGCATTTCACTTATTTCACACTCTTATACTTTTCAGTCTAGCGAATGTCGGAAAATGGAGAATACTTCGATGTTTTTCTGCACTGACAGTATCTCTGCTTTTGTCCTCTGGAAACCTCATGTTATAGATATGAGGATATGACTCCTTGAACTGTAAAAGAGAAATATATCAAACACAGTTTTTAACAAAACTTTACTGTTGAACACTACTTTTGTTCCAGGAAGAAGTGACCACTATCTGAAGAGAACAGAAAGTATATCTCATGGAGCATCCAGCAAAAATATTGAGCTAAAATTATATATGGTTTTGAGAGAAAAAAAAAAAAAAACAGTTTGTACAACTAAGATAAAGGACATCACAGGAAGGGGATAGACAAACATAATTAAGCAAACAATTAGCAAGCAGCATAATTTATAAAACCATGTAAATCCTCGCGTGCATTTGTTTCTCTCACACTTAATCTAAAAATATAACGTGACTACATGTTTCAAGGTGCACTCTCACTGAAGCACAAAAATAGTAACTACTAAGAAAACCTAAACTACTGTTAGTAAAACAGTACTGCACAAAATTATCAAATGGCCATCAAATGCACATTGATATTGCAGACTCCACTTCTAACACATGTATATAATGGACATCTGTATTTATATTGATGGGGTATCTATTGATGCTGTGAGGTTGAGATACAATGGCTGAGATAGTCAGCTGACAGCTGGGTAAAATACGATTTACTTAAAGAGTGGAGGGCCATTATAGAATTGAATCAGGTCAAACTCGGCTAATGAATAACAGAAAATACTTTATTACCTTTTCATCTCTGTATGTAATGACAATTTGTAAACATGACAGCCTGAATCCCAAAAATTTAGCCACAGACAGTAATGAGTTATTGTGTACCAATGTCATGTTCATTCAAATGCACAGCAAATATCGAACAATGGCCTGACCCCAACTATAGTCTGCCACCACTAGAGCACGTGAAAGGACTTGTCCTCAAGTAATGTGTGCCGAGAAATTCATAAAGGTGATATGTTTGTGAGGCAGTCAGTCACATCTGAACCTCACAATATCGCTCATGTGAGGAAGTGCACAAGTCAACACAGTACAATTCTCCCTACACATGAGCCACACTTTAGCTTCAGCTTGCAGAGTGACTTCAAATGTGTTCTAATTTGGTGAGAATCAGTAATCTAACATAAATGGAAGGTATCTGGCCAGATGAAGTATGTGTATACATCACTGCCTTGCATAGTGGTGAACTGGCTATTGTACAAGGTATGGAAGATACCTTGCACTGTTTGCCAAGTATGCTCCTTAAGCAACACGTCAAACACCCCACTGGACATTTTCAAATAATACCCATGAGAACACATTACAACATTGGTAGATGACTTCCACTTCTGCACATATCTAAATAAAACAGTGTTCACCACACTGGATTTCCATTAGTACCAGTTGAGTCTCAGGACATATCTGTTAGTGATAATTTTTATTTTTGAGGATTTTGTTAGGACTTATGCACTCAGATATAAGGCAGTGATGTCCTTGATGCAAACATTTACTGAAAATTGAAATCTGTTGTGGAAAAGATGGAAAGTGATTCTTGTGTATTGGGGGGGTGGGAAGAGTGAGTGAAGTATGACGTGGAAATCTTGTTTGTGGTGGTGGTGGTGGTGGTGGTAGTAGTAATTTAATTATTGTGGTACATTGTGTCCTCTTGGAATACATATGTATATAATGGTGAAAATCTTACTATTTGTGCAGCAACTGGGTTTTTACTCACCAACAGATGTTGCACAATATCACCTGAAATGAAAGAAAGAATTACAAAGCTTTTTTTTTTAAGTCTGCACACTGAACTTGTGCCCATCTGAAGTGCTCAAGGCAAGAAGGCTTGTACACTTGGTGCAGGCTGCTATAAATATGGTTTCTTCATCACTTGTCAGTGCATGAGAATTGCTATCCCATCCCACAATATTGTCTATAGTATTGCCACAAATCAGAACATCCGCCAGAAACACTGTCAGCACTATGGGAAAGCAGTACTGGATTCACAACAAATGGTTTGGCAGAAGTACATGTGCCACTATTATATCACCCTTAATTGCTATTTGTAAGCTGGAACAGCAGAAATAGATTTTTTTGCTCTGCTAGAATATACCCAGATGACAGCTCAAACTGATGAGAATATCTGAAATCTCATAATTGTAGATTTTCCGGTTTTGTCATCGGCAGTGACTTGACAAAACAGTGTCATTTTGTCACAGACAAGGGAGCAAGGAACATGACATCTTTACTGTTCTCCACCAAAAATATGACCATAAAATTATTGCTATAGACTCCAAATGATCTGACAGTACACCCTACTTGAAAAGTATTAATGTAGCCCCTCCCCAACCTAGTTAAGTAAAAATGTGGTAACAGGTAGATAACTTCCACAGTTATGAAGAAGATAGATCAGTGGAACAAAATGTGGGAACTGTCACAGAAATAGGTCCGAAGATAATGAATTAAGGAATGAAACAAATTCCTGTTATGAGTCCATGATCATTCATGAATATTTTCTGAATAAAACTGCCTAGATTTCTAAATAAAAATGTCTTTATTTATTATCATCAAATATAAAAAGCTTTGAATTTCTGAAACAAGATTCAGCATCAATATTAAAATCTATCTCTAATTGGGGTGCCAACTAAACCACAAGTATAAATTTTTATATATATATGGTAGATGCCAAAACATTGTACTGAATAAAGACATTTTATTTAGTGATCTAAACGGTTTTATTCATATAAAAATGACAATGAATGCATTGACAGAGATGTGGTCGGAGGTACAGGGAGAGTGAATTCCATTCAGAATGTTTGGGATGCTGTCAGGTTGTGTGTGCATACATCCTGTATTCCTCCTCCACCCCCTCCCAACCCAGCTGTAGTAACTGAAGACTTTCTAGCAGCGACTATCTCAATGTTCTGTGTTAGTGTACATGTACTTTATGCTGATAAATGGCAACAAGTAGTAGTAGTGTGAAAGACCATGCCATAATAATACTGGCCAAATTTGTAATATTAAAAGAATAGTAATGTACAGCTTGAGAGAAGACCCAGTAAACATTTTGCTACACTATGGATAGTAAAAAGCCAAAGATTTTGCAGTAACAGAGTGACAGTTGCAAATCACACAGTTTGGCCCCCAAAGCAACTACTGTTGTGTCAGATGTGTTCCACAATTTGAGTCGAAAGAGTAAAAATCTCTGGACCAGGCGAATAGAACAATGCCCTCAATAACGTTGCCCAATCAGAATTTTGTTGACATCAATACAACTTTATTACTGAAGTACAGGGAAAATATAAACTTTTATGATCTGTGGTCGATTATGGAACACACAATGAACAAACCAATCTAGATCATTGTTATGACAGTTCATTAAAATGCGATCAGTTCATCAGATAATAAAACAGATCACTGCCTTCTACTGTTACGAAATGTCTATTGTCTGTTAATACACAATTAATTCCACAGATATTTGTGATCTCATACAAACAAAGAATACCACCAATACAGCATAATTTTGTACACAAACCTCTTGTTAGAATGTTTTGCGAAACAAGACAATCTATGACAACTATTTTTGTAATATAGTGGTGCAATTCCTGATAGCACAAGAAATTACACTAACATGATAACAAACCTCTAGAACTTAATTATTGTAGTGAACATTAGAAAAAATACATTTACATTTTAGAATGTAATATTGTGACATGTTGTATGGAGTTTCTTACTTTCATTACCTGAGACAGTGTTTCTAGATGCTATCTAGTCAGTTTCCACAGAGCTACAGACATTGAAAACCTTTCATATATTCATGAGCCAAAATGTTGTCATCACCTTTGGAATGCTTTATAACAGGGATTCTGAGTGGCACGGATTTGACAAGTCCTTGGTAGTTTCCAGAGGTAAGTGGTATGGTATGTGCAAAAACTGGCATCCTATAGTGCCTCAGTTGTGTTCTATTGGGTTCAGATATGGTGAATTTGGCGACTGAGACAGCAACATCAATTAACTATTGTGAATCTCAAGCAATTGGAGTACAATTCTGACCTGGTGACATGGATGGTTATACAGTTAGAAGATGCTATCGCCATTGGGAAAGGCATCAGCCATGAAGCAATGCAGGTTGTCTGCAATATTATTCACACAGTCTACAGCTATTGTGGTACCTTCAATTACTAGTAAATGTTCTATGGAAGCCCAGATGAATGTTCTCCCAAAGATAATACTTCCCCCAACAGCCCAAGTCCATGACATAGTCTCATCAACCTGATGTAGCAAGAAAAGTGATTCGCCTGACCTGGTGAAACATTTTCATTGGTCCTGTGCTAACTGTAATCATAACTGACAATGTTGTCAGTTCCACATGGGAATACACAGTGATTTTCTGCTGGAGAACCTCATGTTCAACAACGTGCATTGAACGGTGTGCTCCAAAACACTTGTGCATGCACCAACACTGAACTCTGTCACTAGATCTGCCACCGAATCATTATCTTTCCTGCTTTACAGTATGGGCAAGCCTCCAACCTCCATGTTCTGTGATGATGCAAGGATGTTCAACACCATGTCAGCTACTTCTTGTTTCAGCATCCTTAAACCATTTTCCGTAGATGTTCACAACAGCAGCATACGAACAGGCAACAACCTTGGCAGTTATCGAGATGATCGTTCCCAGGTGCAGTGCCACAACAATGTGCCCTTTGTGAAAGTCATTTATATCAGCGGATTTTCCCATTTACAACTGTTATCATCACTAGAATGATTACTCATTCTTCTATGCTGCATTATACACTTTCCGTGCCACATTACATGCCCGCAATGCCACCAGGTTGCACCCAATTGTGCAGTAGGCAGCGACCATAATGTTTTGGCTCATATGTGTATTCAATACAAGGTGAGGCAAGCTGCAAGAGTAACTCAGTTTCAAGTAGCTGCCTAAACCAGTGACCCATAGCACAAGTAGCTGTCATCATCCTATTTTTCATAAAAATTGCCTTCAAGGAATATCTGTCATGATCACTCACTACACATTTTTGTTCGCATTGTGAATTAGTGGAAGATGTTTTTGTACTTTCCATGCATGCGGTACAAATCTTTGATATGGTGGTTCTTGAAACACGAGACACTTTGGCTACCTTGGTTATACAGAAACACCCAGCATACATGCACCAACATTTTACCCCCATTCGAATTCACCTAGACCAGACGTAATGTCCTCACAACTACACAGAACACCGTTCTGACCATGACTGACACTTGCAACATTTTGAGGACATTGCATGGGTGCCGTTCACAGTCTATTATGCCAGTGCAACTTGCAGGTTTGGCTAGCACCTGCGTTTATGTTCAAGCATGCACGGAATGAGGTGAGGTGAATGAATGGGAAAATAGAAAAATGTGTGAATCTCTCACTAAAACTTACACACTAAGATATCTTTCTTGTGCATGTATCAAATATCTGAAACGCAAAACTAAATAATAATTTTGGGACTAATTTATTCATTTTGAAGTAACTGCTGCAACATGACAAACAAAATTACATTTACTTCCTGACTTGCTCCCCCCTCCCCTCCCCATCCCACCCTTCCACCTCATTAACATTTATCTTTTAATCTAACTGTAACGAAATGAAAGGAATGAAAGAAAAATGTTAACAGTTAGTGACAACACAGACTTTATCTCAGTACTTATGAACATTACCTTTCAGGTCTAATATCCAAGATCTCCAGATAATTAAATAAAAAGATGAATGTATGTGTATGAACTATCAATTTAATAATGCTCATACCAGTAATAAAAATCGCTAAGAATTTTGTATTTACAAAATGAATAGTTTTATTTTTTACGAAAGGTATTTTCATCTTTCACTGATGAAGACTGCAGCAGAGACTAAAAGTAGAAGTATAATTGGTATTTAATTAATTGCAAGAATAAAAGTATGAGTAAAGTGGTTTTCAATTTTGCTGTTAGAATAAATTATAGAATAAAAATGCATATTCTAATAGTTCACAAGCAACACTTTTAAGAGAGAAAAGAACAGTTTTAATCCATTAATTGCCCACAGTATGAACTTACCATCTTCAATCGTTTCTTTCTTTCTTTAATCTTCATTTTGCGGTCAGACAAAATTTGTTCCAGAAGTTCTGAAAGCGCAATCTGTGAACTCGTAAGTCGCTGTTGTTCAAATTGTTGTGAGGAAACTTGTTCACAGAATGTAACTTTCTCTTCAGTTACCTGCAATGGCAAATTAGTTCATTGCAACTCCATTCACAGAAAGAACCTAGTTTCTGAATTACGCTGTTGGGTTTGTAAGTTCACTTTGAGATGACCGCCCTTTTACAATTCTAACTATAATGGTACCCTGCCATCCTTATGCACTTCCAATGTGAACTGAAAATTCAAGTGGAGTGAATTTAAATGTTACAGAAACACAGGCAGTGTTTCTACTCTGTGAGGCTACAAAACAAATGTTTTAGATGCTAGATTACATTTCTGGATGTCATGGTAAGAAGACAAGCTGGGACACAGTGCCTTCTGCAAACTTTCTCACACATAGTAACATTTGGAAGCCAGAAACTGTCATCACCACGCACAATGTGAGAGTTTCTTACATACCCTTGTACACAGAGCACATGTGGTTTAAGATCCCAAGAGCCAGCCACATAAGTATGGTGTTCTGGAGAACACTGTGTTGAACAACATCAACATATTTGCTTGGACCAAACTGACAAATCAACAGCAGCAGAGCATTGTCTGAGCATGAGGCAACACACATTTTGATAAGACTGAATTTTACCCTCAGCATCACTGTTCTGGGATTGTGTAATTAAGAAAACCATAAATATCTGTATGGCAGACAATCTAACCAACAAGAATGCAAGATTTCAGTTAAATACTGAGTGGAATTCAACACTGGCTGCTACTAAAAATGGGAGAAACAAGGATCTCTGTTTACAGACCCGATGCAGTACACTATAGAGTTTAAATTCAGCTTTTAACGACAGAAATATAAAGCTGCACAGTTCTTGCTCATGGGGCACATGCAGGAGGCTTCCCTTCAGCTCCTGGCAGGCGGAGCTATGAGTGCTATTTTTGACCAACTTCTTTTAACACCAGTGACTACCTGAAAATTTCAAACAGGTGCTTCAATGAAATATTGTGGGACTTTAACAATGTTATCTGGTGGCAAACCCAATAAATGTATTTGCTATAGCAAATTAGCAGAAAAACCTGGACAGAACAGAGCAATCTCATCAACTCATTAAATTCAATGACCCCTCCTCAGTTAGACATAAAAACAAGCAGTATGTGTGTGTGCTATTTAGGTGTATCAGAACACTTAAAAGTTTGAAAAACATGACTAACATATTAGCTGTACCTTATTGGTATCCTGCAGTACCTGCTGTCTCTCTTTATGTCTCTGAGTTAATGTGCAGACTGTAGGTGGCAAATTTAGTAAATCGTCTTGGTGGGTAATCATGAAGTTCACAATTTTCTCCACAACTTGCCGATTGAAATTTTCTCCACAGTCACTGGATATCACACATGGAGAAAAAGTTGAAATAACCTAGAGAGATCAAATATGATTATTATTTCATACAGAGAATACTTTTTAAACTTCATATTGTCTTTCATACTAAATATCAGGTGTTGACAAATTGAAGTTTTATATTCGCCACATACGGGAGAATGGAACACAAATGTACTAAAGCATACAGATAAACAAAGTTTATTCAACATTTATGGGTTTTAAATCTCATTTAAGATATCAGAAACACTATTTTCACGAGAATAAATGACTGTACTAAAATTTAAAGATCTGTTAATACCTACCGCACCAGCGTCCTACATGGGTTCATCAGCAGTAACTGATCACCTAGTCCACAAAGTATGTGAACTGGAGGAATGACAATTGAAAAGCTTTCTGGAAAGGTGACTAAGGCGGTTTACTCTATTATAGGGATGGACACGCATGCTTGACAAACAACATGGGGTTACTGACTCATTATCCATGGTGTTCAAAACACAGGCAGGTGGCAGCAGTGGTACAGTGTGAAGGGAGTTAGTTTACAGTTTAATGTACTGTCAATAAAGAGTCATCAGACAGGGAGAGGGGTGGGGGGGGGAGGGGGGGAGAGAGAGGGGGAGAGAGAGAGAGAGAGAGAGAGAGAGAGAGAGAGAGAGAGAGAGACTTACAAACGCAGGCTACACAAGAATTAGGCAGGAAATTTCCAATAGCTCTCTCAATGGAATCATCTCAACATAAACCTTAAAAAGAAACCATACAAACCAACATCTGGACTGCTAGACAGAACTTTTCACCCTGCTTCTCCCATATACAAGCCCAGTTCCTTAATTACTACCTGTGGGGTACACTGACATGACAGTGCCCACAGACAGGTTTATGGCACTAGAATCTCACTGAATGGGTGCATGAAGAGGATTAATGAGACAGACTTTTCACAGGCACAGCCACTACCACCTTTCAGAAAACAGATTACAGCCTACAGTCTTCAATGGCACCAAAACTCACCAATTCTCACAGATCCACTACGCACTTACATGACTTCATGGACTAGTATACTTAAGCAGCCTTTACATTCTCCATGTCTATGTCAACAGTAGATGTCACACTGAACACAGTGGGATTAACTGTAATGCGAAACTCTCCGTGGCATTTTGTTATAATGCCATGATGGATCACTGTTTTATAGATGTAATGAAAAATCTTACAGATTATTAGGTGGGTGATCATAATTTAGCCATCCCACAGTTGAATAACTCTAAGGTTTTCAATCTCTCAAATCGACAAGAACAACATGAAAGCTGCAAAATACATAATGATTTTCCTACATGTGAAAATCACAGTTTTGTGTTATCCACTTACAGCCTGTGGTAAGCAAGGTCAGCACACATGTGAAGGCATGTTTTACACAAATTTTGAAAGTATTACATTTTTCCTGTTCATGTTCCTGTATGTACATCTGCCCACACTCTACAATTTAAATATTCTTCCAGAGAAAGAGGTGGCGACTTTTACAGTAACTGTAGTGGTTTGGCATCCACTTCTAAGAGTTTGGAAGTGCCATATGGAAATATCATCTTTGGTCAGTGAATATTAGTGAAACAGCGTGCTGAAGAGCTACTAACATAAGCTTTAAAGTTAGTCCTCACAAAAAATATAGTTTGGTGAGAGCTATCAGCAGCATCACGCAGAAAATGATGTTTACTTTTGTTTTCCAGAAGCAGGAGTAACACATTCACTTGTTTAGTTATTTCTTTCAAAGGATATATTTACAATACACACTAATGCTAGAGAAAATTTCTCTTTTCCACAGTAGTTTCATTGTATGGAGAAAGTATTTCATTTCTGCTACAGCATATAGCAATAAAAACTACATTAATTGTAAATGTAAACAGTACAAAGTCTTATCTCTCTCTCTCTCTAATTTCTGTGTGTAAATGGTTCACCTCATGTTAGCACATAATTCAACAGTTTCTACTAAATATTTTAGTACACAGGATATACTCATTTCAAACTCTGGCATTGATTCAGGAAAATGCGCCTTCACACATTCTCCAAATAGTATTAATTTTGTTCCTGTAATGTAAGTGATTTATATGTTCATCAAAATAAATTTATAAAATGCTTTAACATACAGTGTCACAACTCTCAACTTTCTTGTAACTTATCTTCACTTATATGTCAGTCAGATCTGCGCTGTTATCTAATCCCCTATGAGCAGTGACCGTCATATGTGCTTTATTTGAAAGAAGTTTGAGGCAAATCTCATTTCTTATTGCTAAGAACACATTTTAACTCAATTGTAAGTGAACTTATTATGTTTCACAATTTTGTGCAGCCATTTACATTCTTATAAATGAAAACAGATAGAAATTTAACAATTTAAAGGACTTTTAAAGTTTTCACATTTTTATGTGGCATTTAATATGAGTATTTACTTTGGCTTGTCTTGCACAATAAGTTCCCATTTTGGCTGTCTAACACTCTTGCCAAAAAGAGAGAAACTAAATTTGCATGGTTTATGAATGATCACGATTTCAGTCTACTTTATACTCAGAGTTAGTTTCTGTCACATTTTGGGTGCACAAATATCTATAAGGACAGCAATTGCAAGATGCTTGGCATATTTAGTCTAAAACAACTTCTGCAATGTGTGTGTTTCAGTAGATTTGTAGCAATCATACACTTGCAATCATGTCAAATACAAACACCTTCAGTCATCTAAATTTCCAGTTTTATTTTATTTGTGCAACAGTTTTCAACATTACATTATACCATCTCCACGAACTCCTGACAGACTTGCAGGAAGAACCCCACAAGGAAAAAATTTGAGAAACTAGAACGAATACAGAGGCTTAAGACAATCATTCTTCCCACATGCTATTCGCAAGTGGAACGGGGTTGGAGGGCTCAGTCAGTGGTACGAAAGTCCCTCTGCCGCAAAGTGATCCTTTTGATTTGTAAAAAAGAAGTTTACAGATACAAGTGACTGCATGCTGGCCCTATTTTGATTGTACAATAGGTGGGATTTTTCCCGCAAATCAGTCAGGTGGCCTGAAGATAACATAATGCTGAAACTGGTAGCACGAATAAAATGAAACTGGAAATTTAGATGGCTGAAGGTGTTTTGATTTGACATTTTATATTGAACAGCCAAGATCCCACAATCATCTTGTATAGAGACGGACTTACAGAGACTATCTTTAAGTTGACAGGCAAACAACAAAACTAAATAGAAAAATGTGTAATGCATACGTGCATTCCCCTCACGTGTTTATGCCAAGTATTATGCATATTTACGAGATCGAGAATGCTCAGCAGCAGCCAGGCTACAAGTACATTTGACAATTAAGCGTCAGCAAGGGGCATTACTGATGAAATCATAGGCGGCAATATTGTGCAACCTTAGTAGGGAATAGGTCCGACTATTCGGGAGTAGGATCTTACAATCTGAGACAGTGTTCCAAGACAAACTTCTGTCACAAAGTCTGCAAATGTGACATCAGATCCGCCTAGCAACAGCAAATCTGAACGCCCATTGGCTGAAAGTTAGGAGGGAGACAGGGCGAATTAGTAGTGAGGTGCCACTCAAAAAGCACAGTCGAGTAACTGGGGGCGGCTCCAAAAGAATGGCCACTAGAAAATATTCCAGCTATTAAACATGAGATAAAGTGAATGTTAGTTATCAGTGAACGCCATGTGTCGTGGGCAGTGTGTATCACAATTATGGAAAGCCAGAAAGGTGTTAATGTGTTGTTAAGGTTTGATAATGGCGTAGCAAGAGCCACCATATTGGAAATTCTGTGAAGTGTTTCAAAGTTGTTGTGTGGTTTTTTTTATTAACATGAGTATAGTACAAAACGTTGTTGACATTTAACAGCTGACATCCTGAAACACTCCACTTCAGCAGGATCACACAGACATTGAACCTGGCGCCTGAGCGCTACTACTGTGCTATGAGGGACTACCGAAGCAGCAAGACTCCAGGTTAGTGATATAGAAACCAGATAAGCAAGGCAGAGTCGCTTCCTGCTAGCTACAATGTCACTGAGGGCATTGTAAATGGTCATTCACACTTCTTAAATCACAGGTAAATTATGTATCCACAAAGTTGTTTCATTAACTATGTAGTGACATAAAAGGCCAGGAAACTAAACTCTTTTTCATGTATACGTCCGGACTGAAGTGATGAATGAAAATTTGAACTAAGTCCAGGATTCGAACACTGGTCTCCTGCTCACTAGACAGATGTGCTAACTACTACGCCACCCTGGCACTGTGGCTTTGCACAACTGTACAGACTACTCTGTGCAGATGTCTGAGACTTGAATAGATCTCTGGAAACATTACAGATTCATTGGTTAAACTTTTTTGAATGCCAACTATGTTTTCATAACTTTTCCTCCAATGAATTATTTCTGAGAAATCTATGGCTAGTCTGATGCAAAATACATATGTAGTTTTATTATTATTTCTTTCCTTTCTCAGACATTACGTCTAGTTAAAAATGGAAAGTGACGCGGACCTTGATCAAGCGTGACTTCCTTTTAACTGTACAGTATATGTTACATTGCATTTAGGATCTTTCGGGTAATTGAACATGTATCAATAATTACAGATTTCTGTAGTTGGATGTATAAGTTTGGATGTAGCTGTATTGCGTTGATGTACTGGTGGATATTCTACATCTACATTTATAATCCGCAAGCCACCCAACGGTGTGTGGCGGAGGGCACTTTACGTGCCACTGTCATTACCTCCCTTTCCTGTTCCAGTCGCGTATGGTTCGCAGGAAGAACGACTGTCTGAAAGCCTCCGTGCGCACTCTAATGTCTCTAATATTACATTCGTGATCTCCTCGGGAGGTATAAGTATGGGGAAGCAATATATTCGATACCTCATCCAGAAATGCACCCTCTCGAAACCTGGCGAGCAAGCTACACCGCGATGCAGAACGCCTCTCTTGCAGAGTACGCCACTTGAGTTTATTAAACATCTCCGTAACGCTATCACGGTTACCAAATAACCCTGTGACGAAACGCGCCGCTCTTCTTTGGATCTTCTCTATCTCCTCCGTCAACCCGATCTGGTACGGATCCCACACTGATGAGTAATACTCAAGTACAGGTCGAACGAGTGTTTTGTAAGCCACCTCCTTTGTTGATGGACATTTTCTAAGCACTCTCCCAATGAATCTCAACCTGGTACCTGCCTTACCAACAATTAATTTTATATGATCATTCCACTTCAAATCGTTCCGCACGCATACTCCCAGATATTTTACAGAAGTAACTGCTACCAGTGTTTGTTCCGCTATCATATAATCATACAATAAAGGATCCTTCCTTCTATGTATTCGCAATACATTACATTTGTCTATGTTAAGGGACAGTTGCCACTCCCTGCACCAAGTGCCTATCCACTGCAGATCTTCCTGCATTTCGCTACAATTTTCTAATGCTGCAACTTCTCTGTATACTACAGCACCATCCGCGAAAAGCTGCATGGAACTTCCAACACTATCTACTAGGTCATTTATATATATTGTGAAAAGCAATGGTCCCATAACACTCCCCTGTGGCACGCCAGAGGTTACTTTAACGTCTGTAGACGTCTCTCCATTGATAACAACATGCTGTGTTCTGTTTGCTAAAAACTCTTCAATCCAGCCACACAGCTGGTCTGATATTCTGTAGGCTCTTACTTCGTTTATCAGGCGACAGTGCGGAACTGTATCGAACGCCTTCCGGAAGTCAAGAAAAACAGCATCTACCTGGGAGCCTGTATCTAATATTTTCTGGGTTTCATGAACAAATAAAGCGAGTTGGGTCTCACACGATCGCTGTTTCCGGAATCCATGTTGATTCCTACATAGTAGATTCTGGGTTTCCAAAAACGACATGATACGCAAGCGAAAAACGTTCTAAAATTCTACAACAGATCGAAGTCAGAGATATAGGTCTATAGTTTTGCGCATCTGCTCGACGACCCTTCTTGAAGACTGGGACTACCTGTGCTCTTTTCCAATCATTTGGAACCCTCTGTTCCTCTAGAGACTTGCGGTACACGGCTGTTAGAAGGGGGGCATTTTCTTTCGCGTACTCTGTGTAGAATCGAATTGGTATCCCGTCAGGTCCAGTGGACTTTCCTCTGTTGAGTGATTCCAGTTGCTTTTCTATTCCTTGGACACCTATTTCGATGTCAGCCATTTTTTCGTTTGTGCGAGGATTTAGAGAAGAAACTGCAGTGCGGTCTTCCTCTGTGAAACAGCTTTGGAAAAAGGTGTTTAGTATTTCAGCTTTACGCGTGTCATCCTCTGTTTCAATGCCATCATCATCCTGGAGTGTCTGGATATGCTGTTTCGAGCCACTTACTGATTTAACGTAAGACCAGAACTTCCTTGGATTTTCTGTCAAGTCGGTATGACTCCTGTAGTTGTTAGTATAATTGGTATAATGTCAACTTTATCCTGATGCCACATGTCCTTGACTTCCCCAGCCAGTTGGATGTATTTTTCAATTTTTTCCCCTGTTTTCTTCTGTATATTTGTTGTATTGGGTATGGATATTTCGATTAGTTGTGTTAATCTCTTCTTTTAATTGGTAAGTATGATGTCAGGTTTGTTATGTGGTGGTGTTTTATCTGTTATAATGGTTCTGTTCCAGTATAATTTGTATTCATCATTCTCCAGTACATTTTGTGGTGCATACTTGTGTGTGGGAACGTGTTGTTTTATTAGTTTATGTTATGTGGCAAGTTGCTGATGTATTATTTTTGCTACATTGTCATGTCTTCTGGGGTATTCTGTATTTGGTAGTATTGTACATCGGCTTGTGATGTGATCTACTGTTTCTATTTGTTGTTTGCAAAGTCTGCATTTATCTGTTGTAGTATTGGGATCTTTAATAATATGCTTGCTGTAATATCTGGTGTTTATTGTTTGATCCTGTATTGCAATCATGAATCCTTCTGTCTCACTGTATATATTGCCCTTTCTTAGCCATGTGTTGGATGCGTCTTGATCGTTGTGTGGCTGTGTTAGATGATACGGGTGCTTGCCATGTAGTGTTTTCTTTTTCCAATTTACTTTCTTTGTATCTGTTGATGTTATGTGATCTAAAGGGTTGTAGAAGTGGTTATGAAATTGCAATGGTGGAGCTGATGTATTTATGTGAGTGACTGCTTTGTGTATTTTGCTAGTTTCTGTTCATTCTATAAAGAATTGTCTTAAATTGTCTACCTGTCCATAATGTAGGTTTTTTATGTCGATAAATCCCCTTCCTCCTTCCTTTCTGCTTAATGTGAATCTTTCTGTTGCTGAATGTATGTGATGTATTCTATATTTGTGGCATTGTGATCGTGTAAGTGTATTGAGTGCTTCTAGGTCTGTGTTACTCCATTTCACTACTCCAAATGAGTAGGTCAATATTGGTATAGGATAAGTATTTATAGCTTTTGTCTTGTTTCTTGCTGTCAATTCTGTTTTCAGTAGTTTTGTTAGTCTTTGTCTATATTTTTCTTTTAGTTCTTCTTTAATATTTGTATTATCTATTCCTATTTTTTGTCTGTATCCTAGATATTTATAGGCATCTGTTTTTTCCATCGCTTCTATGCAGTCGCTGTGGTTATCCAATATGTAATCTTCTTGTTTAATGTGTTTACCCTTGACTATGCTATTTTTCTTACATTTGTCTATTCCAAAAGCCCTATTTATATCATTGCTGAATACTTCTGTTATCTTTAGTAATTGGTTGAGTTGCTGATTTGTTGCTGCCAGTAGTTTTAGATCATACATGTGCAGCAAATGTGTGATTTTGTGTGGGTATGTTCCACTAATATTGTATCCATAATTTGTATTATTTAGCATGTCGGATAGTGGGTTCAGAGCAAGGCAGAACCAGAAAGGACTTAATGAGTCTCCTTGGTATATTCCACACTTAATCTGTATTGGCTGTGATGTGATATTATTTGAATTTGTTTGGATATTAAGTGTGGTTTTCCAATTTTTCATTACTATGTGTAGGAACTGTATCAATTTAGGATCTACTCTGTATATTTCCAATATTTGTAGTAACCATGAGTGGGGTACACTATCAAAAGCTTTTTGGTAATCAATGTATGCGTAGTGTACCGACCTTTGTTTAGTTTTAGTTTGATATGTCACCTCTGCATCTATTATCAGTTGCTCTTTACATCCTCGTGCTCCTTTGCAACAGATTTTTTGTTCTACATTTATAATTTTGTTCTGTGTTGTATGTGTCATTAATTTCTGTGTATTAACTGAAGTTAATATTTTGTATATTATTATTATTATTATTATTATTATTAATATTATTACTACACACTGATCTACAAATGACTAGTAAGTAGTTAGAATTAATACTGAAGTACTTGTAACAAACTGTTTTAAGCTAACACATTCCGTATTAGTATATAAGATACAATCATTTGTCTAATAAACTTTAAACATAAGAAAAGAAGCAAACAGCATTATCACCTGTGGCAAGTCCCATATAGTAGACTGACAGTTCTCCTCCACAGCAATGGATAACAGTGCCAGTTGCTTCATAAAACTCAACAACAATTTCAATCTTGTACGATTGTGTGGCGGCACAAACAATAATAGTATCTGTAGAATTTCTATAAGAAGTCTTTCCGATGTATGCACCCATAAAACAGAGTCTGTAGGAACAACATATGAAGTACTTAAAAGACTGTCCAGTAATATATCGTGCTACTCTAAGTAAATATTTATGGATAAAAATTTCCAGTATTTATGAAACTTATGCAGGAAAACATGGTGGCTTCAGGGCATGGAGGAATGGAATAAGAACGAAATATATACCCATAACGAGGATAACAGTTTTGACAGCACTTACCAAACCTGTGCCCTTCTACTGTTTCAGGAATACTCTGGCTACTTCCTCTGGAGCTATCTGCAGAACTTGTTGCTGTATAATATGAACTGCTTTCACTTCCAGTACTATCAAGCGATGCTCTGCTCTATAGAATATCATCAAAGCTACAGTTAATACAGGAACAGAACAGTGAACATCTGTTTCATACAACATGTTAGTTAAGCTCAGAAACATGAGAAACACGTGCATACATTCATGTAACTTGAGATTAAAAAGCTCTTGAGTTAACTTCTCATACTCTTGTAAGAGAGACTGGAAGAAATGCAAGCTATGGCAGAAGACAGTTAAAGAATAATAGACATTATACTTACATCAGCGCTTGAAACTTAAGATATGATGGTCTGATGATTAAATAACATTAAATCTGATGAGAGACCAGAGATTTTGATAAATACATTCATGTCCAAAAGCTCAGGCTTATCACCAGACATGAGACACAAAGTGACAAAGAAATTTAAGCTACAAAACATTACTGAGAGCAAAACAAAGGTTTTTCATGTGAATAACATGTATTACTGACACCATCAGTTGATACTGAAAAAACTGTTCCCAGTGGTTAAGCAGTGCCAAATCCAGTGTGATTTCCATGCTTTTCCCACTTTCCAAAAGCTTAGACATAATGGGTGTATGTTGTCACTACAGAGTGCTGTGAACAATTAGGAGGTCATAAACTATTCAATCTTAGGCCCATTTGTGATTAGCTATAACTTACATAATCAAAATTACATCAAATTTAAACCTTATAACATCTGCAGAAGGTGATATGATTTACCTTACAAATTTCCTTTTCATACAAATAAGTAATGATGACAGTCCTGGAAATAAGTGCTTATGCAAAACACAAAATAAAACACACACCTAGCAGTACAACATGTTATTTCAGTACATTTTATTCCGAATTTCATCAGCTGGCATCAAAAATTGCTACAGAAGAAGGTATTAAATTGATAAGCAACCTTCTTTCACAATTTTGGACAAAGGATGAAAGCAGATAAGTGCTTTGAGAATTGGTTTCCAGTGCTTGGAGAAAACTGGCAGCACCACTTACGAGGTCCCCTCAGGTTAGTTAGTTACTTTCATATTCCATGGATAATTTTGCACAATAAATCATCATGATGTGGAACAAGTCTTTTACATTCATATTGCAAATTAATCTGTACATCTATTTTTACTCTAAATATCACCACATAATTATCCCCCCCCCAAAATGAAAACAAGATATGCAGACTGAGTAAGCAACACCTAGCCACCACCTTTTACACATTACAAACACATAAATTCTTCTGTGGAATACGAGGAGTTGTCAGTGAGAAACTTTTTCAATTTATTTTCGAACTTTACCTTGCTGTCTGTTAGACATTTTATATCACTGGGCAAGTGATCAAAAATTTTTGTTGCAGTGTTGTGCACCCTTTCTGTGCCAAGGACAACCTTAATGTTGAGTAATGAATGTCACTTTTTCTTGTAGCATTGTAATTATTTACATCATTGTTCCTTTTGAACTGCAGTGGATTATTTACAACAAACTTCATGAGGGAATGAATATAGTGTGAAACAGTAGTCAGAATGCCCAAACTCCTTAAACAAATGTCTACAAGATGATCATGGATGAGCATCATGTATTATTCTTACAGCACGTTTTCGGATAATCAAGACCTTCTTTCTTAAAGATGAGTTTCCCCAGAACATTATTCCATATGACATCACTGAATGAAAATAAGCAAAATATGTCAACTTACTGATTTCTCTCTCCCCAAAATTTGCTATGATTCTAAGTGCAAATGTGGCTGAACCAAGTTGTTTTAGGAGTTCCAAAATGTGTTTTCTTTTTCCAATTTAAATTCTCATCAATATTGAAACCTAAGAATTTTGAAGAACTGAATATGACGTGTCTTTGTGAAATTCAGGGTGAGACCATTCACAGAAAACCAATCAATGATACTTTTGAGAACTTTGTTCACCATTTCTTCCATTTCTGTATGTATACTGGGAATGATTACAATAATGTTTAATGAACAAAATAAGAGCATACGGACTATCAGACCAGTTGTGTGATTGGATTGAAGAGTTCCTAGATAACAGAACGCAGCATGTCATTCTCAATGGAGAGAAGTCTTCCGAAGTAAGAGTGATTTCAGGTGTGCCGCAGGGGAGTGTCGTAGGACCGTTGCTATTCACAATACACATAAATGACCTTGTGGATGACATCAGAAGTTCACTGAGGCCTTTTGCAGATGATGCTGTAGTATATCGAGAGGTTGTAATAATGGAAAATTGTACTGAAATGCAGGAGGATCTGCAGTGAATTGATGCATGGTGCAGGGAATGGCAATTGAATCTCAATGTAGATCAGCGTAATGTGCTGGGATTACATAGAAAGAAAGATCCTTTATCATTTAGCTACAATATAGCAGGTCAGCAACTGGAAGCAGTTAACTCCATGAATTATCTGGGAGTACGCATTAGGAGTGATTTAAAATGGAATGATCATACAAAGTTGATCGGCGGTAAAGCAGATGCCAGACTGAGATTCATTGGAAAACTCCTTAGGAAATGCAATCCAAAAACAAAGGAAGTAGGTTACAGTACGCTTGTTTGTCCACTGCTTGAACACTGCTCAGCAGTGTGGGATCTGTACCAGATAGGGTTGATAGAAGAGATAGAGAAGATCCAACGGAGAGCAGCGTGCTTCGTTACAGGATCATTTAGTAATCGCGAAAGCGTTGCGGAGATGATAGATAAACTTCAGTGGAAGACTCTGCAGGAGAGACGCTCAGAAGCTCAGTATGGGCTTTTGTTGAAGTTTCGAAAACATACCTTCACCGAGGAGTCAAGCAGTATATTGCTCTCTCCTACGTATATCTCGCGAAGAGACCATGAGGATAAAATCAGAGAGATTAGAGCCTACACAGAGGCATACTGACAATCCTTCTTTCCACGAACAATACGAGACTGGAATAGAAGGGAGAACCAATAGACGTACTCAACGTACCCTCCGCCACACACCGTCAGGTGGCTTGCGGAGTATGGATGTAGATGTAGAATGGTGTCATCTGCAAAAAGAACTAATTCTGCTTTTGTACATTAGACGGTATATATATATATATATATATGAGAAACAGTAGTGGACCTAAGACTGAGCCTTGGGGAACCCCATACGTGATTTCTCCCTAGTCAGAAATTATGTCCCTGGATTCTGTTGGTTGAATTACTACTAAGTACAACTTTCTGCATTATTTTGGTTAGATATGATATGATCCATTGGTTGGCTATACCATCAGTCCCATAAAAATTCAATTTATCTTGGAGTATACTACGATTCACACAATCAAAAGCTTTGGATAGGTCACAGAAAATACCTACCAGCGCTATTATATTATTTAATGCTGGTAATATCTTGTGTGCGAACATGTAAATGGCATTCTCAGTAGAGCAACCCAAACTGTGATTTTCTGAGGATATTATTGTTGCCAAAGTGAGATACTATTCTAGAATAAATCACCTTCTCAAAATTTTTGGTAAATGATGTCAACAGTAAAACATGTCAGTAGTTATTGATGTCCCTCTTATCACCTGTCTTCAAGAGGGGTTTAACAATGGGATATTTTACTCTCTATGGGAAAATGCCTTGAGTTGGTGATGCATTAAATATTTCAGACAATAACAGACTTATTATATTGGAACAAATCTTTCATACTCTATTGGAAACACCATCAAAACCAGAAGTGCTTTTATTCTTGAGAGACTGTATGACCATCTTAATTTCAGATGTAGAACTTGTTGGTACATTCATATGATGTAATTTTATGAGAGTTACTTCAACATATTGCTGTGATCTTTCTCTTGACCTGTTGGTCCCTATGCTTTCTACTATGTTTAAGAAATGATTATTGAATACATTTGCTACCTGTGATTTGTCATTTACAAACCTTCCACTCGATTCAATAGTAATGTTATCCTCTTCTGTGGTTGGTTGTCCTGTCTCTTGCCTCACTATATTCCATGTTGGAATAACTCTGTTGTCCGACGTACTGATTTCTGACATTATGTGCATGTTTCTTGATTTTTTAATAACCTTTCTCAGTAATTTTGAGTAGTTTTTGTAATGCACAACTACTGCATAGTCTCAGCCTGTTCTTGGCAAAAGATACATTTCCCTTTTCCTTTCTCAAGATATTTTAATCCCCTTAGTGATCCATGTTTTTTTACATGGCTGTTTAATGTCCTTTCTGATTAGCTTATGTGGAAAGCTACTTCAAATACAGATATTTGTCATGGAATGGATTGAATTTTATATCGGCAATTGGTTCTTATAAATTTCATACCAGGTTCTTTCTTGTAAACTACTCTTAAAAATATTTGCCCTGAAGTCATTAATGATTCTGACTGACTTCCACTGAGGTGTATCCACACTGTAAGGCACTATGTCATTTATCCTGACTAACTGTGCATCATGATCAGAGAGATCATTTGTTACTGGGTAAACAGTTATTTTCTTGCTTTGTGCCTCATCAAAGAAAACACTATTAATTAGGGACCTATTGTCTTTATCAACCCATGTTGGAAAGTTAACTACTGAGAGCAAATTGTAGGATCCAAATAAGGTTTCCAGATCATTTTTCCTATCAGAATCCTTTAGAAAATCTACACTGAAGTCACCAGAGACTATTAACTGCTTGCTGATGTCTGACTGACAGCACAGTAAGGAATCCAGGTTCCTCATAAATAATTCAAAATTTCCCAGTGGGGATCTATAAACTGTTGCAATTAAAAGCGAACTGTTTTGCAGCAGTAATTCACAAGCACACACTTCTATGCAAAATCTACTTGTGTCAATGCTTTTCAACTTGTGTTCTGTCTTAATGGGCTCCGGAACGCCCTATACTTGCAATGTTAAAATAACGCTTATAAATTACATCTTTCCTCACAAAGTATTTGAGGTAGGAAGTTGAACTTTTTACAGATTATTTATTGGAATATGGGCTACAACTTAACACAGGGATTTTACAAAATTTTAGTTCAGTTATTAAAGATGATTTTTTTCAACTGTAATGAAAATTCACAACATTTTTTTGCAATTTTTTATTTATATATTCAAAAATATACTGTTTTTTTTTTTTTGGAAAAAGGCTGTGTTAAATTATGCAGAAGGTACTGTGTAACATTTACTGAAAGTTTGAAACAAATATGTTTGGAAGATCCTTAGAAAACATGTAATTAGTATGAGAAAATAAAAGTTTTGGGAATCGAGCGACAAAGATTGGATTAACTTTTTAGTGCATTCCAGGTCCATAGGATGGATTATCTTCATCCTCTGCAAACTCCTCCTCCAGCTTCCTCTTGTTCCTCCTCCTGTTTACTCTTGCTTGTATTTCTAGACTCTTTACAGCCCTGTCTGCAGCCCGAAGGCGTTCTTTGTCTAAAGCAAGCATCGCTCGTACCATGTTAGAACCTATCTTCATTCCCATATTTCTAAATACCTTGCACCTTACAATGTTGCCATCATTGAAAGTCGCAACAGCATCATACACACCAAATGAAGTGTTTCTATTCCAACAAATACAGTCTTGGGGATTCTCGACCATATAACACTATTTACACTTTCATTGGGGTTTTGAGTTTTTCTGTGAATACACTTTTTCAACAGTTCAGGTGCTGCTAAGTCTCTGAAAATAGGTTTTATCACCTCCATTATTGCATGAGGCAGACTATGCTTATGAGTGTACACTTCACCAGTCAGCAATCCTTTGTTATATTTACACCAACTATCTTCTTCTTTGGGACACAAGCTATGTTGGGGATTTTCATTGGTTGAAGAAGTATGAAAAAAAAGAGCCCAAACAGCCTTCTTCATTTCGTCGACACTTTGTGTATTTTGCCTAATAGCCATTCCATAATAGTTTTGTATTTTGTCAATTACACTGTCAGTTAACCTTCCCTTCCCATCCAACCCTTTACCATCACTGAGTTTTTGTTTTTTGTACGAAGCTTTCAGTCGCCGAAGTCTTGTTCCCACTCGCTTCTGTACGTGTCCAATACACTCAAATATCTGCACTACAACATCATCACCATAGGGCTTCAGTCCTTGAACATGTTTGAAACTTTTAGAATCACCGTCCCCAAGGTAATTAACATATCACACGCCTCAGAACGCTGGAATATACTGGCAACACCAGCCACTTCCATTCCTCCACTACTGCCACTATAGTTAGCTTTGCAATTATTTTCATGTGTCCCTTTATATTTTTGTGGACATCTACAATACTTTGATATTACTGCTACATCTAAAACTTAGATACTACACCATGAAGAGATGTGTGTCCCCGTTTATGCCAGGTACCATCGAACGCTGCAGTCAAATCTCTGTTACCATTATTTTCCATTACTGCCTCTTCCACAGCGTTCTTCATAGATTCTATACAGACATCTTCTACTTTAGACCCTATTAATTTATTATAGGTCGTAAACTTGGTTGGGGGATTTGGAAGATTCATGATGCCACAGAAAATTGCACCTGCAGTAGCACCCTTACCAACTGAACGCAAGGAATAAACAAATCTAATGTTGTGTTCGTAGATTTTGCTACCATTTTCTTCAGTTGCAGTTACTGCAACACTGTTCCAAAAGGTGGTCATGTATGAACACTTATCACATTTCAGTTGCATTTCACTAGCAAGTCCTACGTGCTTTATTATGGAGAGTTCCAGACCAACTTCACTACAATGAATACATCTTACACAGTTTGAAAAAATTCCTTTGAGAACCGACATATCAAATATTTCATTCACATCCGATTCGCCCATAAAACATTCATAGTTTTCACTCATTGAACCAAGCTTCTTCTGTGAAGTATTTTCTTTCCCACTTTGACTGCTATGGGCAGGTGTACTTGAGAGGTTAGGTTCACTCACTTGGTTATCGTCTTTATTGTTTACAGTAATAACACATACCTTTGGCTTTCCAACATTTCTCCTTTTCTTAAAAGCCTTCAGAGGATTTCTAATAACTTTACTTGTACTCATTATTATACTTCAACAAAACAGAGACTCAAGAAACAGAATTAATTACGAATATTTTCGAGATAACGACAGAGTAAATAAACATGAAACAATCGACAATCACACCAGCGATATATATTGAACCATCACAGGTTAGCCACAACACATACTTTATCTCACATCACTAAAATGTACCTGATGAACGTGGACGTTAATAACACCATTTGACAGCAGTTTAACAGCGCCACAGTGGGTCACGCCCATGTAGAACACATTTCCAAAAAAATTTAAAAATACACTCCTGGAAATTGAAATAAGAACACCGTGAATTCATTGTCCCAGGAAGGGGAAACTTTATTGACACATTCCTGGGGTCAGATACATCACATGATCACACTGACAGAACCACAGGCACATAGACACAGGCAACAGAGCATGCACAATGTCGGCACTAGTACAGTGTATATCCACCTTTCGCAGCAATGCAGGCTGCTATTCTCCCATGGAGACGATCGTAGAGATGCTGGATGTAGTCCTGTGAAACGGCTTGCCATGCCATTTCCACCTGGCGCCTCAGTTGGACCAGCGTTCGTGCTGGACGTGCAGACCGCGTGAGACGACGCTTCATCCAGTCCCAAACATGCTCAATGGGGGACAGATCCGGAGATCTTGCTGGCCAGGGTAGTTGACTTACACCTTCTAGAGCACGTTGGGTGGCACGGGATACATGCGGACGTGCATTGTCCTGTTGGAACAGCATCTAGGAATGGTAGAACGATGGGTTCGATGACGGTTTGGATGTACCGTGCACTATTCAGTGTCCCCTCGACGATCACCAGTGGTGTACAGCCAGTGTAGGAGATCGCTCCCCACACCATGATGCCGGGTGTTGGCCCTGTGTGCCTCGGTCGTATGCAGTCCTGATTGTGGCGCTCACCTGCACGGCGCCAAACACGCATACGACCATCATTGGCGCCAAGGCAGAAGCGACTCTCATCGCTGAAGACGACACGTCTCCATTCGTCCCTCCATTCACGCCTGTCGCGACACCACTGGAGGCGGGCTGCACGATGTTGGGGCATGAGCGGAAGACGGCCTAACGGTGTGCGGGACCGTAGCCCAGCTTCATGGAGACGGTTGCGAATGGTCCTCGCCGATACCCCAGGAGCAACAGTGTCCCTAATTTGCTGGGAAGTGGTGGTGCGGTCCCCTACGGCACTGCGTAGGATCCTACGGTCATGGCGTGCATCCGTGCGTCGCTGCGGTCCGGTCCCAGGTCGACGGGCACGTGCACCTTCCGCCGACCACTGGCGACAACATCGATGTACTGTGGAGACCTCACGCCCCACGTGTTGAGCAATTCGGCGGTACGTCCACCCGGCCTCCCGCATGCCCACTATACGCCCTCGCTCAAAGTCCGTCAACTGCACATACGGTTCACATCCACGCTGTCGCGGCATGCTACCAGTGTTAAAGACTGCGATGGAGCTCCGTATGCCACGGCAAACTGGCTGACACTGACGGCGGCGGTGCACAAATGCTGCACAGCTAGTGCCATTTGACGGCCAACACCGCGGTTCCTGGTGTGTCCGCTGTGCCGTGCGTGTGATCATTGCTTGTACAGCCCTCTCGCAGTGTCCGGAGCAAGTATGGTGGGTCTGACACACCGGTGTCAATGTGTCCTTTTTTCCATTTCCAGGAGTGTAGTTGTAGTCTTCGGAATTGAATAAATTATATATCTATTAAAAGGTAATAGTCTGCAGATTCAGAAAACGCAAAAAAGTAAAAAATTGAACTTTTCATGATTTTGAGCCTTTCCAGAGCCCCTTAATATATGCAACACCTCCTCCTTTTCCCGTATTAGTTCTGCATGAGTAAGCTGGCAGACTGTAATCTTTTATGTGTAACTTACCTAATCCTGTGGTTATGTGGTGCTCAGACAGACGTAGGATGTCTACCTTTTCGTCTAAATTTTGCAAGCAGGGAAGATGATCTTCTACCTTATTACTCAATCCTTTAATATTTTGGTGGAATAAGCTAACCTTACTTTTCTGTGCATTGTTCTGGGGCTCTTCTGTTATAGTGACTTCTTTCAAAGCAGGGTGCCTGAAACTTGATTCTAACCTAAAAAAGGTGCCCCTCTGACACCAGTAACCACAGGCATCTTGCACTGTGTGATGGCGGCCCCCGTACATATCCTGCAAGTAGTTCAGCCAACCTATCTTTAGCTCTCCTATTCAGGTGTAGGCCATGCCTAGTATAGCCCCATCTCCTAATTGTATAGCAGTATCAAACCAGGGCTGGTCATGGGACTGTGGGACCTCCATGAAACTCACATTTGTGTGTTTAGTTGCTACTCCTGTTTTATACAGGTCATCCCTAATACTGTAATTACTGTTCTTAGCCAGGCTAATTCCTGCTCCACATACTATAATAACCAATCCTCTCTGCGAAAACCTTTGCACAGTTTTCCTATGTCCTCTGTCACCTGGCTAAGGCTAGCACTTGGCTTCACAATACTTGTGACCCTGCTTCTAACTTTTCCTGCACCATTTGGCTTACACCCCTCCCATGGCTATGACCTAGCAGCAAGACTCTTTTCTTCCTAATCTCTTTTGGTACTGACCTACACTGAGTTTCTTGGCTAGAAGCCCGCTGCACCCAACTGTAACCTACAGCTGTATGAGGCTCTTCCCCTCCTACTTTAGGTAACATTCCATATTTATTCAATATTGTGTTGTGGTCACATGGAAGCGTTGCTTCAGGCAGTGGAGAATGGCAAAACAGAGGCACGCTGGCGACCAAGGCGTTGCGAAGTAGGCAGGCACAGATAGCCTTGCTGACAGCAGCAGTCTACCAACAGACCGACGCATGGACGCACACAGACTGAGCGAAGCCTGGAGAGTGCTAAGTAAGGGGAAGTGAGGCCAGCACACTAAGTTACGCTGCAGTATACTGCGGGAGTAATAATAAAAAGCTACCACTGAGGGTAAAAAACGTCCTCCTGCAGGATAGAAATAGTGGAGCACAGGCACCAACAGACAGAAGCCATTAGGAAGCAGTTTGGATCTGAGGACGGATGTGGTTTGTGTCCGAATGTTCAATCTTCGTAGGTGACGATTCCAGAAGTCTGTTCCAGCTCGCAGGAGTCATCCGTTCGCCGCCAGATGTCTATGTCAGCTCTGGAGGTCGGCCCGAGTTCGGTCGGCACCATGGATGACTTAACTACAGTGAGAACTTCCAGCAGCGCGGTCTTGGTCACAGACGCCGCTGGGGACTGATGCCCGGACTTCACAGAAACCCGACCCCACGACGCATGGTCCATAACGGAACCTCCCAGACATCGTGACTGATGGCTTACCAGCCGCCAGTGCAGCAGGCGTCGGCAACTGACCTCACGGCGACGTGGCTCCAAGGAGCGACGAGTTCATCTCAACCACAGGGCATCCTAGCTTCAGCGGAGCACTGGTGGCCTGAGGCTCCCGAGTGCAATCAGCAGCGCGCATTGTTGGAGAATCTACACAGCAGCAGCCAGGCGGAGGGATCCGCAGGGCTGGTAAACTACGACGAGGGAGAAATTGTAAAGTTCAATAAATAATTATAAAACTCCACGCCATCTCAGTCTTTGGCACAGCCACTGTGTCTGCTGCTAACAAGGGGTGCAAAACTCGTAACAAGTCGTGTCAGGCACACCCACACCACGGCTTTGATTAGCACCATGTGGAGCAACCAAGAAATACCGAATAGTGTGAGTCCGACAACTGCCTTCTCTCTATATTTTCTGTGTAGCTAGACATGTCGAGGGTAACGTTAAGGGATGTGAGAGTGTCATTTGAATGGCCTAGCAGCCCTGTAGACTTATCGCAGTTTCGTGGGAACGATAGTCATGTTAACTTAGTACCATCTAAATGTGTAGTGTGTGGATTAACAGGTCATGTCATTCCTTGCGATAAATTTGTACCAAGCACCTGTGATGTGTGTGGCTTCTATGGTCATGTAACGGGGCAATGTGGTAAGTCTAGATGGCTTGCCATTAGGCGTGCTAGGAATTAACTTGCTCCTGGGTAATACAATTTTATTTTTGTGAGGTGAGGTATACCACACGGAAAATACCAGACACACGTGCAACCGGCACAAGTGACACCGTAGTCGCATTGACAGAGCAAGTTAAGAAACTGATTGAAGAAAATAAGTTGTAAAAGCAGCACATGCAGAGAACGGAGCAACAATTGTTGCAAAATACTCAATCAGGCTCGGGAAGCGATAGTGTAGAATGCAAGGGTACTGTCTTTTCCGGTGTGGCAGATTGTTCAGCGGCTAATTTGATACCTTTCTTCTCGGGTAAAACATCAGAGGATGTGAATGTTTTCATTGGTGACGTACATAGTACGCCTAGACTGTGTGGCTGGTCAGATGAAATGTGTTTGCAAATGGCGAGGTTACGGTTAGTAGGTGATGCAAAGACTTATGTGGCATGCCACGAAGGGTTAAAGGATGCTACTATGTTCACAGAGTTGGCTGAGGGATTATTGCAAAGGTTTAGGAAACAAAACAGTGCCAAGGTTTTTTAGAGAAAAATTGGGGAGGATGATGCAAAGAACGGGTGAAATGGTAGAAGAATTTTCAGACAGAATTAGTTGAACGAATGCGCACACGTATGAGTTAACACAAGATTCAAGTGCAAATGAAGTTCTATTGAAAGAAGCAGAGAGTAGAACTTTAGACGCATTTTTGTGAGGGGTCTCGCCGGATACGGATGGAAAATCCAAGTGACTTAGCAGCAGCATTGCGCGTAGCTACACATTTGCAGGAAGTGGATAGCGCCACTAGAAGTCGCAATTTTTTCGTCTTCCAAAGAGTGTTACCGTTGTGGGAAGCAAGGTCATTTTAAGGGACAATGTCGGGAACCACAGTGTTTCAATTGTCAGAAAACAGGGCATAAGGCACAGGAGTGTAAAGCCAAGAAACGGGTTAATGATACAGCAGTTAAAAACCTGTTAAATGAAAAAGGGAGCGTTCCTGCCATCGGGAGGCATTCTTAGTAAAAAGAGGTACTCAGAGAGTGCACGAAGAGGCGGATTGTAATTTGATGGCTTGGATAAAAGATAAGTGGCGAAGAGTTTTAGTGGATACTGGAGTCAGTGTGGACCTCGTGCGCAAGAAAGGATTGGAAGCTCCGAGGTACAGATTGTGCACAGTAGGTGATAAAAAATTAGATGCACTAGGGACAGCACAGCTCAAGTGTAAGATAGGGAATGTGTGGTTCCGGGAGCAAATGGAGGTGTTGTCAACTGTGGGACAGGGATTTTCAGCGATACTTGGGTTGGACTTTCTGATTAAACATCACATTGACCTTTCGCAACATACGCTGGAACTCTATGGGAACTTGTTCTCAATGCGTACAGCCGTTGGAAATGTTTCAGAGTCTCAAGGCGCACTGATAGCTAAGATGATACCAACTAAACTGCATATAAGTGCATTAAAGGTGATTTCGTATTACAAAGTACGAACAGGTACAGGGAAGTTGATCTGGGTACCAGTGGATGTCGATGTGACACAGCATGGGTTATTCTTGGTAGAGCCGCTACCGAGTAATGAGGTTTTAGATGGAAAGCACTGTTTTATTTGTAGGAGTGTATCACAGGTAACGGACATAAATGGGCAGTTTATGGTCCCGGTGAGTTTAGATAACTTTGGGCGGGATGATGTCGATCTGCCGAAGGGATTAGTAATAACCACAGTAGAGTTAATGGATGAAGAGGACATCGATAGTTCGAGGCTAGACTATGATGTAAAGCAAACCATCAACACGTCTGCACTCTTCGTGACAAGGTAAATCATTTGAAAGGAAATGGTCATTCGGGTATGGAAGCATTATTACTAAAGTATAAATCATTGTTTGAAACACAGGGTATGTTACCCTCTACACCGATAACACAGCATCGTAAGCCATACAGACTACTGAAACAATTACATCCAGTAGTAGAGCAATAATAGAGCAACAAATGGAAGATGGGATAATCCAGCACAGTAATAGTCCTTGGTCTAGTAGAGTGGTCCTAGTTCCGAAGAAGATACCAGCCGGGTCGAAAAAATTTCGCTTTTGTTGCGATTACAGACATTTGAATGAACGGACAGTGGCGGACGTATATCCGATTCTGAATATCACAGAAACGTTAGACAATCTAGGGCACTGTAAATTTTTCTTCACTATGGATTTCCGAAGCGGTTATCACCAGATTGAAGGATGTCCGGAGGACAGGCCAAAAACAGCATTTACGACGCATTGTGGTCACTTCGAGTATAAAATAATGCCGTTTGGACTAAAAAACGCTCCAGCAACATTTCAGGGGTTGTTGGATGGAGTCCCTCGCGGATTGAAACCGAAAAAATGCATGGTTTATCTGGATGACATTATAGTTTTTCAAGAGATATAGAGCAGCATGTGAAACAGTTAGAGGAGGTGTTTAAAAGAGGCAGCATGGCTGACATTAAGTTTGGACAAATGCCATTTTGTGCAAGCACAAGTAAATTATCTCCGGCATGTTATCAGTCAGGATTGGGTACAGACAGATCCTCATCTCACTTCTGCAGTATAAGATTTTCCGGTTCCGCAAACGGTTAAACAACTGCAATCGTATATTGGTCTTGTGAGCTATTATCGAGAAACCGTACAGGGGTTCGCAGAAATAGTGAGGCCACTTACTAAGTTGCTAAGAAAAGGTGTTACCTTCCAGTGGACGTCAGTGTGCAAGAAAGCATTCCAAGAGTTGAAACGGATACTGACATCAAATCTAGTTTTGAAGTTTCCAGACATTTCGAAGGGGTTTATACTACAATGTGACGCGTCTAATCACACTCTTGGGGTTGTACTTGGGCAAGGAATTGATGGCAAAGAACATCTGATTGCGTTCGTGTCTCGTCAACTTAACAAGGTGGAACAAAATTACTCCACCACGGAGAACGAATTGTTAGCAGTAATATACGGGATTTCGTACTTTCGATGTTCACATCTACATCTACATTTACATTTATACTCCGCAAGCCACCCAACGGTGTGTGGCGGAGGGCACTTTACGTGCCACTGTCATTACCTCCCTTTCCTGTTCCTGTCGCGTATGGTTCGCGGGAAGAATGACTGACTGAAGGCCTCCGTGCGCGCTCTAATCTCTCTAATTTTACATTCGTGATCTCCTTGGGAGGTATAAGTAGGGGGAAGCAATATATTCAATACCTCATCCAGAAATGCACCCTCTCGAAACCTGGCGAGCAAGCTACACTGCGATGCAGAGCGCCTCTCTTGCAGAGTCTGCCACTTGAGTTTATTAAACATTTCCGTAACGCTATCACGGTTACCAAATAACCCTGTGACAAAACGCTCTGCTCTTCTTTGGATATTCTCTATCTCCTCCGTCAACCCGATCTGGGACGGATCCCACACTGATGAGCAATACTGAAGTATAGGTTGAACGAGTGTTTTGTAAGCCACCTCCTTTGTTGATATACTACATTTTCTAAGCACTCTCCCAATGAATCTCAACCTGGTACCCGCCTTACCTACAACTAATTTTATATGATCATTCCACTTCAAATCGTTCCGCACGCATAGTCCCAGATATTTTACAGAAGTAACTGCTACCAGTGTTTGTTCCGCTATCATATAATAATACAATAAAGGATCCTTCTTTCTATGTATTCACAATACATTACATTTGTCTATGTTAAGGGACAGTTGCCACTCCCTGCACCAAGTGCCTATCCACTGCAGATCTTCCTGCATTTTGCTACAATTTTCTAATGCTGCAACTTAGGTACAGAGTTGTTGAATGTGACACGCGTGGTGCGTGGGATGGCTACATGGTCATGAGCATATATAGAACAAACACAGAAATTACTGAATACGGATCTGGAACAGGTACAAACACAATTGGATATAGCGGAAAGGAAGCTGGAAATGGCTACATTGCTGCGGGAACTGGTTAACAGCATTGGTGATGCACGAGTGAGGATGGATGAATTGCAAGAGGCACTACATCACGCATTGCACGGGCAGGTGAGTGTGACGATGTCACCAGAAAAATTCAGACGTAGTCTGAAGCAGGCAGATGGAGAGTTTCCAGAGGGGATAGAGCACGTAGTGCCGATAATTGGAGTGAGTATGTCACTTTTTTATCATATGTCTAGGATTAAGGTAATAACGGATCTAGTTAAGATGTATATAGAGATTAGATTTCCAGTAACTAGTGTGGGGAGACAGTATCACTCTTACGTAGTGCATCCTTATCTGGTCAGATGGGAGCGCATGGGGAAGGGCGTACAGTTAAGGACACAGGAGGTTTTATTAATTTCCTAGGAGGGGGATACTCATGCTACTATGTCGAGTTTAGAGTTGAATAGATGTCTAATTGAGTCAGTTTCCATTTGTCCATCACGGTTTGTTTTCACGGGCAAGGGGTCGTGTGAGATCCAGTTATTTAGGGCAGAAACAGAAGCTTCGGAGTGTCGGAGAATAATAGTGAAGCCTACGCCACATTTTCAGCAAGGTGGGAGGCATTGGCTGTATTCAGTATTCGCTACGGAGAGGATATCAGCCAAGTGTTATGACAATGGGAATCGGACGATGGAATTACAGGACAGTGGTTTGCTAATCAACGGGACAAATTGTGAAATAATAGGGGATCGTTTCAGCTTACCAGCGACAGTCACGGGAGTCACCAAGGTTACAGATACTCATCTGACATTGTACTGGTCAGATGCGTCATTCAGCATCGCTCCAGGAGAAAATTTGACGTATATTAACAACACCTTGGATGCTACATTATTGCAAACGATAGATAAACTAGTAGATTCAGAGAAAGGTCAAACTTCAATGCAGCAATTATTAAGGCATGTGGAGGAGTACGATACCAGGTGGAAATGTAGCATAGTGACCATTGGTATTTCAGCCAGTACTTTTACTGTTTTGATAGTATTTATTGGTGTGGTATATGTCTTATTAAAATGGAGGATTCAGCATGTTAATGCAAGACCGCTCCATGAGATTCCTGTAGAATGGATTACCAGTAGGGCATGAGTCAGGGCAAACTGGATGTATACAGGGAAGAAGTAGAATATAGGATAGAACTAGAGTTAACATATAAGGTAAATTCGGGGACGAATTTAACTTTTAAGAGGAGGCAGTGTTGCGGTCACATGTAGTAAGCGTTGCTTCACGCAGTGGAGAATGGCAAAACTGAGGCACGCCGGCGACCGAGGCGTTGCGAAATAGGCAGGCACATATAGCCTTGCTGATAGCAGCAGTCTACCAACAGACTGACGCAAAGACGGGCACAGACTGAGCGAAGCCTGGAGAGTGCTGAGTAAGGGGAAGTGAGGCCAGCACGCTAAGTTACGCTGCAATATACTGTGGGAGTAATAACAAAAAGCTACCACCGAGAGTAAAAAACGTCCTCCTGCAGGATAGAAATAGTGGAGCACAGGCAGCAAAAGACAGAAGCCATTAGGAAGCAGTTCGGATCTGAGGACGATTCCGGAAGTCTGTTCCAGCTCGCAGGAGTCATCCGTTCGCTGCCAGATGTCAACTTCAGCTCTGAAGGTTGGCCTGAGTTCGGTCGGCACCATGGCTGACTAACTACAGTGAGAACTTCCAGCAGGACCGGCTGCAGCGTGGTCTTTGTCACAGGCGCCGCCAGGGACTGACGCCTGGACTTCATGGAAACCCAGCCCCACGACGGGTGGTCCATCCACGACGGGACCTCGTGGACATCGTGACTGACGGCTTACCAGCCGCTAATGCAGCAGGCGTCAGTAGCTGACCTCACGACAACACGGCTCAGAGTTCATCTCAACCACAGGGCATCCTGGCTTCAGTGGAGCACTGGTGGCCTGAGGCTCCCGAGTGCGATCAGCGGCGCGCATTGTCAGAGAATGTACACAGCAGCAGCCAGGCGGAGGGATCCGCAGGGCTCGGTAGCGCCGACGAGGGAGAAATTGTGAAGAAAGTTCAATAAATAATTATAAAACTCCACACCGCCTCAGTCTTTGGCACAGCTACTGTGTTTGCTGCTAATAAGTGGTGCAGAAGTCGTAACAATAGATAGCTCAAATGTAGAAGTTGATGAGCTGTTCCCCTTTCGCCCATTGCTTGTTACCTTTACCGTTCCCACTGCCTTTTTCCCCTTCAGTCTATCTAGTTCCAATTTCGCGTAATCTAATTCAGCCTGAAGGGCACAAATCTTTACCTACCATGCAGCGATTCTCTTGTCTTTTTTGGAGAGCCTACTGTTCCATGGGAGAGCCTCATTGAGTTCCCCATTCAGTTCTCCCCTACAATCATTCCAGTGGAATTCCATCCCACAGTCTACACATACCACTCCCTCTTTGACTATCCTACGGCAACATCCACATTTATGACACATTGCAAGACAGATTACACACTTAAAAACAGAATTAAATCACTTAACAGGTTTCACACTACACGAATGTTCATTGTTTATGAGCAGCAAAAATTGGGCCTACCGTTTAGTGCTTAAGATGTTTTATAAAACGTAAAAAGTCGGAGGTTGGATATTTGCTGCAGATCACAGCATCTCAATCATACAGGTAATTACAAAACGTATAAATGTGACCATGACCAACTAGGACAGACTAAAACTGACATGTCAAAAAACAAAGCAGAACAGAAGTTACCTTTACTGTACTGTACCATATTGTGCTGTCAGTTCATCAGATCAAAATTTTTACTTCCATACATAGTCTCTCTAATTTCCAGGAATTTTTGAAAGCAAGACATCACAGAAAAACGTTTTTGATTTTTAAGAGGTTGTTAGCATTTCCCATACTTGCATGCTGTTTTGACATGTTCGTTGATATTTTGCACCCTGTAATTGGTTGCAAACTCTACCGCTTGTTGAGTTGTGCTCAGCCATTTACTCCAATAGGATATAGGGCAGACAATTGTCTGATTGTATCTGGTCATGGATGATCATATTTTAATTGTTAAACATCTCAGACTAACACACCAACTTCAACTCACTTACTCACTCCACTACAAATTATACTGACTCTTATTGATGAGACATTGTACTGTGCTTACTCACACTGAACTAAACATTAGCTCCTAAGACAGGTGACCCCTACAGTTCCATGACTTGAGGAATGTTCAGTTTACATCACATGAATAGTTGATGTTTATACGAGGAGAAAAGCTTTTCTTCTTACTTTAATCATAAAGGGCAATTTTACTGCAAGTTGTCCGACATTCAACATTCTCCCCATGATATCGTTACAAATCAACTAATTATTTTGATCAACATTTCAAAATATTTTCTATCCAGCCAAACAACATATTATTACAAGGTCACAAAACTGTGAGTCATATTTTACTTTAACTGTTTTTTCTTTCAGAGGTATGGCAAGACACCACAATACAAATACATAGTGCTGTACAAGTTTAAGTTTAGGTGACAAATTGAAAAGGAACAGCAACATACATTAACTGAACACAAAATTTAGGAACAATATTTATGGTGCAAGTATATCCATAAGTGCTGTTAAAGCGTGCAGCAACCAGTAAGATATGTTTTCAGCAAGTTTCAATAACTTTTGAGGGTCATTGGTGGGATAATGGAGAATTTCTAATCCAGTTTGAAATTTTTTAATTTATTTTTGCAGAAATTTATTCTCTGCAGGAAATACTTCATATCCATTAATTGTGCTGACCCAAATAGTATTAGTAGGAAAACATTATTTCATCAAAAATATTCCTTTCCTCAAGAATCAAAGTTTCTTAGTTTAGGTTTTAGTAACACCATCTACAGAATACACTTACTTTATTTGCAGTGTTGTTAGATCCTGGATCACGACTGCAATCCATAAGCTTGCTCAGAGTTTCAAGGGCTGCTTCATAATCCAACTGAATGGATCCAAGATCTTGTCCCTCCACATCATCTACTGATTGTGACAAAGCTGGATTGAAGTAGCCACCAGATTTGCTTCGAAGGTGGTTAATGTTCGGTTCTTTGGAAAGTTTTCTATTTCTGTACCAGCCACATTTCCCAGGTTTTGGTCTTGTAATTAATCTTTGTGTGCCAACTGCAGTTGCTTTGTGTGTCTCTCTCATGCTTTTCGAATGTTTTGCAAGTGGTTTCGTACACATTTTCTGAGTGACTTCCAACAAATTAGGAGCACTAGCATTTCTTTTTAAGTTAACAGTTACTGTTTCAGGAACTCTGAGTGAACTAACTGTCAATGTGTTTGATGGGTTGTATAGCCTTTGGAAATTCTCAGTCTTCTGTGAAACAGCTGAATCAATATTGCACGACTTTACTCCCTTAAGAGAAAAATGTATTGTATCCATTGTCCTTTGAGGAACAATTCTCGTAACTGGGCTGTCTGATGTAAATGCAGTTTCAAAACACAGGTTTGGTGGTAACACAGTATTAAGTAGTTTCTTTGAGCTTATAATTTGCTGAAACTTGGCATCAGAAATTTTATTAGACGTTTTTTGTAATTCTCTTGCAGGGCTTCCTGTTGCTGAAATTTTGTGCACTGGCTGAACTTTTAAGTTGTCTCCAGTATCTTGACACTGATATTGTAAAGAATGATTCATTGATTCCACAAACAAATATGCTTGTGTGATAATTTCATACATTGCAAATGTCGTCAGAGGCTCAGTCCAATTACAGAAATAATTCCTTACATCAGACAAAGCATCACTTGTGAATCCCGAAGGCCCTAGAAGAATAAATAAAGTACGTAAATAATTTGGGTGTTTCTTAGAAAGGATATTACACGTGCATATTTTAACAATAATACTTACAATGAAGAAGGCTATTAATAGCTGAGAGTATATGATGTGGCAACTGTGGATTGGGAAGTTCATCTTGTGTGACATTTTGCAATACCCATTCATATGGTACACAGCTTGGAAAGAACTCAGCAACTGGTACTTCTGAAAGAAGTTCCTGGAGCCTGAAATATGACAACTGTTTTTAACGTTTGTTACAAGTACAGACAGAATGGCTGGCTGGTGTTTACCTACAAGAGAGAAAATACCTAACTACCAACAAATAGTAAGCACATAACAGTAATCCTATCTTTCAGAACTAAATGTTACTTCTTTAGCAAGGAAAGGGGAATAGTTGGAGAAAGCTGGGTTGGGGGGAGAGAAGTCAATCACATCCTAAGTTCAGGGTATGAAGAAACACAAATAAATCAATTTTACCACATGAGAGACAGAGTGAATGTTAACAGAGGTTAAGTGCAGGGACTGGTAGAATCAGATGTTATGGTGAAGTGTAAGTTTTTATGCAAATGGCCCTCGTAATGTAGATCTCTTCCATCATACTGGAGAACATGCTCAGCAACTGGGTACAGGATGTTTGCAAGAAAGGTAGTTATTCTGCGTTCGTTAATGCATTCAGCCAATTCAGTGGTGGCCATTCTAAAATAAAAAGCCATACAGTGAACACACTTGATAAACAACACGAGTGGTCTCTCATGATGTTCTACCTTTGGTGATGGATGGGTGTATGGGGTAGGTTTTACATTGGGAACAATTGCTGGGGTAGTAGCTATTGGTAAGCATAATAGTCTGGTAGTGCCATATGGTTTCCAAGGATTTGTAGAGGTGGTGCCAATAAGCCCGAGAGCCTGTTACACCACTTGTGCCATTTGGATTTTCCTCACACCACTAGTTTCTTGAACTTCAGCAATGGGAACTCACTCCAACACTCTTGTCTCATCAACGTCTCATCCTATGATTTGTTATTATGTTTATTTTTTTTATTTAATTTTCCTAAACCACCTTACATTAGAATTTAATTACTTATATTTACTTTCTTTTTAGTCTTAAATTTTCTCTCTTTCCCATCCGTTTGCTCTATTTCTTCACTGATTATTCTTTCCATCCTTCACATCTCTTACTTTTTTGAGTATGTCTTTAATCACACTCTATCATTTTCTGTCTATATGAGCAGCTGGCGCTATACTTACCAGTGTGATGTATTAACCCCTAACCAAGACATCATCTTTATCCTTGCCTCAATTCACCATCACAGAAGGTAAGTTCTTCTCATCCTATGATTGTTATTATGTTAATTTTTTATTTAATTTTCCTAACACTGTGTGGAACCATGTGAGATACTCAGTCTTGGAACAAGTCTCTGCGCAACTCTCAAAATTAGTATGGTGTGGCACCTACTGAAATGGTTGTATTAATGTTATTTCATGTCCTTGCATCTTCATTGATATAATTCCCCTCAATCCATTCATTTTATTCCACTCAATAGCTTGTTCAAAGTACAGATGAGAATTTACTGATGCATAATGATGTACCTTTTGAGTTAATGCACCCGGAAAAGCTGCACCAGACCCCTTCTGAGGTATTGACAAATTGAGGATCCAAATATACTGATACCATTTTATTTAGAAGCAACTAGTAGAAATGAATACATGCAAGTTGATCTGGAAGCTTTAACTCCTGCCCAACAGAAAATTTGTAAGGATAAAATGCACGCTTATTTTTTATAATGTTCTGATATTGTGATCTTTTAATTCCCATTTACATCTGACTGAACTCATTACAGTTTTCTAATTATCTCTCTGCTGCTTGCAGTAAACTTGTCAACAAATGTTGAAAACAGTTTTTGGGCCAGATTTATTTTGGTCACCCTGAGTATACCCAAGAAGTAATTTTTAATTAGACTGGAAAATATGAGGTTTATGACCCTTATTTTTCATTTCTGCTAGAAGCCTAAACAAAACTGGACCTGCAGAATAGTGCACACAAAACTATACAATGATTATACAAGTGAATGTCCCAGTCCCTTCTGAATTAGTGCATATTAGTAATCACGTATTTCATGAGGTATGTACAGGTACAACAGAATTAGAATTCCAAGACACCCAACAGCTTGCACAAAGTTCACAAACTGACACCACAATTCTTAAGTGTGTCGTTCTTTTACAGAGTACGAATACTCTCTCTATATGGACATTTGTCCCTATAATACCATGAGACAATAGTCAAAGTAAGTAAACTTCAGGGTTGTAGTATCATTGACACTGGAGATTATTCCTCAGTTACACGTACACCTGCGCACCGTGTGTCTGTGCTTGCCCCACACACAGGTAGAAACACACATGCAGAAGCACGTTCCTTTCTCAATACATGCATATGCACATGTGCCCTACTCTAGTGATCAAGCTGCAGCTAAAGGTTAATCACACCTATGTGGCTGCTCAGTGGGCAATAAGTTTGTTTATCATACACAGTCAAGCATGCTGCGACGTGCACCAGTGAGACTGCAGCATAAACATGCCATCTAGAGGCAGGCTGATGACTATCTAACATATGGTTAGAAGACTTTCATTACAGTTGCAAAAGATGCTACTTAAGCGATACAAATAGTATATCTGCAACTGCAGAAATAAAAGAGATCAAAAAACAAAGAAAACAACAGGCATTTGTTATAAGCCTCACAGTAGTGAGATTCTTAACATTTAGAGTGAACTATGCAAGTACACATATTTTACTTATTTTGCGAAATGTGTAATCATAATGATGAATTATAAATATGGGAAAACTTTACATGAAGAAAAAAGTTAATCTTCAGTGCAACATGCTTGTAAAGGTCTTCAGTTTATATTATGAAAAAACAGATTTCTTTGCCTGCAGAGGTCGCAGACTGAAGCATCAGGAAAAACAGTCTGAAACTTGGACTTTTTTTTGTTGCTCTGATGAATTCAATTTACTGGCTAAACTGGAAGTTGAAATTTGTAAAGCTTAGAGAGGAGCATTTTCTGCAGTATAAGGATCTCCAACATACAAGGATTAGCTGGAGGATAATGAAAAAATACTCAACACTGGGTGTTGGGTTTTTCGTTCAATTTGCAAATCAATAAGTAAAAAATGTACTTATGGATGAGCATTTCCAATAGAGACTGGATACATGTTCTACTAAAATTTGTTATTTTCTTACAAATATATTTTCCAAAGGACGTAAGGAAACTTTGATGCCCTGTGTGCAGCAGGGTAAAGGCCTCATCATTTGCAGGTTCTACATCATCAGTCACTCTGACCCTGTGTTTTACACAGCTCTGAGAATTTGTAGTGGTGTGTCTCATCATGTCTTCTCCAAGACTAAACCATGAATTACTGCTATCCAACATCATCTACCTCTACTACATTATACTATTGACACTGAAGGAAAACACAAAATAAAGAGAAGCTATACAAGTGGCAACTAGACTAGTTATGAAATTTCGAATTTTTGCTACCAGGGGCAAACACTAATGTTTCAAGTTCCAGTTAAAGGTATCTACTTCAGAGAAATCTAACATAATCCAAGAAGTTTGCCAAGCTAAGGTGAAAGTATTTTAATTTCTCTCTAAACTAACAACACCTAAAAGACCTATTGTATAAGTGTCATCACAACACAAATCAATGGTGCACTTACCTTCACAATCCTACTTGGAGTAAGAAAATTATACATTAGTCCTAACTGGAACTTTTGTAAATTGTCATATCATAACCAGAATCTAGTCCAAATCCGAAGGCAGGTCATCAATTAAGTACAACATTTAGCAATGGCAGCACATTTATTACGAACACAACATTCAGCCAGAACATAATTAGACTCCTGGGCACAATTTACAACTATTCAAACATTGAATATTCCATTACAAATGTAAGATGTAGTTCCCAGATTTTGTTGAGGAAGGGCCAGCAACTTAAATTTGACAATTCTTTATTTAAATTTCTCTCACAACTGCATATAATTTATACTGGTGACTAGTTTTGAATGTAGCCATTCATTTTCAAACTAGACCTGCACTAAAAGTGCTTATCAAAGCAAAATTCCACAGATACTTGGGTAATCTTGACACAACACATAGGCGTACAACAGATACAGGGGTGATCTTATTACATGATACATCAAGCTGATGAAACTGCACTACAGTAGATGATTCCCAGTGTTGATACAGCATTTTATTGTGGACTGCTTGGTCTCTCTTCTCTCCACTCCAGATTTGAAAGCACCCAAAATTGGCGCAGACTGGTTTACTCTCTCCCATGTTGTCCCTCAATCAGGCCATATCCTCCTCCCCTCTCTTGTCTGTGATGGTAACGGAGCAACATTAGTTGTAGACGACATTAAACTGCGCTTACTAGACTGGTTCAGCTGTCCCTGCAGACTTAACTTTTGATGAGTTGTGGCTGCTCATGACAACTAGTGATCCAAAGTTGTCCTTGACCACCTACAGTGCTTAGATCACCACTAGCATGCTAATTTCCTTTGTGAGCCTGAGAGCTCCTCACAAATGACAAAAGCTTTGCAGTTTAGAGCATCTAGATTGATAAATAACTTGTCTAGTTGATGAGGGCAAGAGAATGTCTTCAATGGCAAACAACAGTCCAGAGAAATCTGTTTTGTGTAATTATTGAAATATCTTGGTCAATCTGGAGCTCTGATCTTTCACGGTCTATGACTGGTTGAGATGCCTGCAACAAGTTTCATTCGAGAATAACACTATACCATATTCTGACAAAACAACCAATTAAAAGGCCTGTGTTCAGTCATTGATAGTTATTCTTGAAATACATGCTCCTGTTGGCTGGACATAATTTCCATCCATGAATTTCAGCATAAACAGTTTTGTATCACAGTACACAGTCTTCTTCAGCTAGTGATGATAAGCATTCATTCAACATTACAGAAAGAAAACTCCTAGCTGACTAGCACCAATTTGACATTACAGAAAAGGAAGTTCGATTTGATTAGCACACAACACCCCGTCCATTAATGATGATGCCAATGACATATCATGACATCTTGGCAACTGTTGTCCATAGAGTAATTTTCATCTGTGGCTGCCTCACCTCTACAGACGGCCACCTCACATAGTTTTCCTCAATCTGGCATCTGGGTGAGTGATTGGTACCTCTGTAGACCAATGGGGAATGGCTAAGAGTGTTAAGGAGCAACCTCTTACAAGGTAAAATGATGGGCTTCACCTGAAGGTAAAATGATGGGCTTCACCTGAAGGTCAAATACAGCTGTTTGCTGTCATTAATATATCTGTTGTGATAGTCAACATCTGGCGGCGAAATAGTCATCAAACAGCCTTCCTCTGAAGCAGTGTAAGTGTCCAGGGGTCCACAGTGGAAATAGACCAGAGAGTTATCCTCTGTCCTTCAAATGCCTGCTCTTCTGTGGTGTGTTATGCTTGGTGAGGAGTTGGTTGTACCCATGTTGGTTGGGCGCTGGATTGTTGCGTGACAGTCGTGCAGCAAGTCTGATCCATTCTCCTTGGCATGTTCGACTGGTGATGGAGATTTGTGCTAAACACTGATACACCTCTACTTTAACATTCTCTACTCCCTCCTGACATATAGGTTCGACATTCTGAGCTGCTATCTTTTGCTTACTCAGTTGAGCAGTTCTGGCTTGCTGGTTGTCTTACAACCTAGCGTAAGAGTATAGTTAGGTCATGGTGGTCTTCCACAACTACCACACTCTTGAGTATGTCATGTTTTTTTCATCCAACTCTTTTCTGTTGCATTTCCTCGGTGTGTTGGCACCATTGGAGCAATTCTTCCACTGTTTAGATACCCTTTACAGAAGAACATGGTACATGTCTTCTTCAACTACTTTCATCAAGTGCAAGATTTTCATGGCTTCTGTCATATTTGGATTCGCAATGTGGCAAAGGGCCAAAACTTCCTGTATTGTAGTGTTGTTCCCCCCATGATGTTGGCCCTGTTCTTCACTTGCTGCCGATTGTCGCCAAATATTTTCTTGTTTGACCTGGAATTTATCTCAGCTACTGAGCTGCTTGTCATTGATCTCAAACCACTACTGGGTTGTGCCATCCAAGTAGATGTACACATTTGCTAAAGACATCATGTCATCATTCTGTTGTATTTGGTGACTCGTTTGAACCATTTTGGCCATTTGAGTGGATCCTATCCAGAATCTCTGGAAAACACTGATGGATGCTTGATGAGTAGCTGACTTACCGCCATTTTGAAATCCATTGGTCTCCTGAATATAAGGACTATGAGAACAATGTACGGTTTGAACTTCAGCTCCTATTAGTACAGGCAACTGCTTTTATGTTGTGTAATTGGAGCCATAGTGATGATATTTTGAAGTACTCAGCATCTCTACCAAGCAATGTCACGTCACAAGTAGAATCAAGTCTAAATCCGAAAGCAGGGTCATCAATGAAGTGCAATACTTAGCACAAAGTATGATTATGAACATCAACGTACAGCCACAAAGGAACAAAACTGCACTCTTTGAGAGAGCCACTATTTATATGTACATTGAATATTCCAGAACATACAAATGCAATAAATTTCAAGAAGCTTCCAGAAAAATAAACAGCAAGTAATAAATAATAATTGGTGGTCAAGTTTTAATAGGTGGCCCACAGCATGCCAGCCAGCTACACTGACTGCTATGCCACACTGCAAGCTGCACACCACACAGTAATACAAATAGACACATACAAAGTAATTGTAACCAGAAACATTTGTTGACCTTCCCACTACCCTTTTCTAAGGATTATACATTGGTATTATCAGGTGGATTTATTTAAATTAATTTCATACACAGCATTTTTACAAATGATTTTCCTGCACAGCCTGTGGCATTGTCTGGCAACAGTAGATAAAGAGCTATGCAGCCTAAGCATCCACACAGCCCTGAGCCATGTAATAAAATAGTTTTTTTGCTGTCTGCTGCTAGAAAGTGCCAAGGGTTGCCCAGGAAACTCATATGAAAATAATCTTTATCGTGTAACTTTAAATAAAACCGCACTACAAAGTAGGTATAAGCCTAAGAAATGTGCATTGAGACCAGTTATTTAATGTATCTCAATCATACTTCTTATTTCATCATACCTGTGTCATCTGTTTACTGCTTTGTATTTAATAATAGACTCAAGTTTCCTCTTGGTTCCCTGCTGCTTTGTGTGGTAACATGTCTCATAATAACATCTTCTGAAAGTTCTTCATATGTGTATGTACCAATGAAATTTTGGTTCAGCTTACTCTTGACAGGAAATGGTCATTAACTATTTTGCACAAATCTGATAGTTCAACAATATTTTCATTCTTTCACAGAAGAAATGTAATATGTTACACACCCACTTTCTGTCCTGCTACTTCTTCCACATTTGACCATACAGTTTGTCTATTGTCTGATGCTTAAGCCCTATTAATCAGTAATTTCCCCAACCACCTCTGCATAAAATGTATAGTTCACTGTTTGTCGAGAATGGCCGACTAACTTGTGGGACCCCATGTTTTGCAACAAAGAAAACAATAAATACTGATATTTCTTGACTTGCTCATCCAGGCCTTTATTGATCAAACAAAATTGTTTTCATGCCGCTCAGAGCTTTGTGCTTCATCTGAAAGATCTTGATTGGACTCAAATGTCCTAGCAGTCCCATGACAAATCACCCCCCCCCCCCCTCTCTCTCTCTCTCTCTCTCTCTCTCTCTCTCTCACACACACACACACACACACACACACACACACACACACACACACACACACACATCCATTGGCTCAATTTGACATATTAACTCCTGTGTGTTGTTTGTTTACATCATCAAATCATCAATATTTGATTCCACACTCTCTCAAGACTCACAAATTATATATGAAGTTTCCATCAGAACTGTTCAGCTGAGTGTAAAATATGATGATGCAGCCGTGATCAATGGTTCTTTGCATATTTAGTCTCAAACAACGAACACACTTTCACATCAGAGACAGAAATACTTCAGTGGCTTGAAGGCAACAGAACAGGGTCTCAAGTGACTCTTTCAACACCAATCTCGCTCCTAGGCCTCTCAACTCATTCCGACTGGCAGAGAAAAAATCAGTGTTGACATTAGATATACCCTGTATGGATCTCTAAGGGAAACTAATATTTATTCTTTATGTAATTAATATCCTGAGATGCAAATAATATTATAGTCAAGTACTATAAGCAGTTTATCTCACCATACATTGATGAAACAAGTCCACTGAACCTTCTAATCTGCATTCCCCATCTTATCTATACATGTTACTAATTAAAGCATCTCATCATGTTTTACTGTCTGCATGTGAAGGTTACTCTCAGGAGCTAACGTAGGGATTTTGATTCCGTTTTAATTATTAGATAATACTGATTAACAAGGATGATGTGTGTATGTAATCTATCACAACCATGCCAGACGAAGTTTTATGGCTGTAGGTACTTAGAATTACACGTGCAGAGCTTTGCTATAATCCCCCTCTTTAAATAATTGATTTTTTCTTTTCTGTTTTTTACTACATATGTGGAATGCAGACCTTGAATACAATGAATATCTCAAATCTTACATAAACCGTATTTTTCAAAACTATTACTCAGTATATAATTTAGTCTGCTGATAAATAGTGTAGGCATTTCACGTAAAATTATTTTACTCACAGTAATATTCCAAATTTACTATTCAATAAAACCCTACATACTCCAAAATTTGACAATGTTAATAATTGTTTTAGGATTGATATACCTTATTTGAAAGATCTCATTCTTGTTTTTCTTAAGAAATTCTATCAACTGAAAACTGTAATTCAAAAGCTACCTTTCTTTAAAATTGTTGATTTATAAAATGTTTGATTCTTAAAATGTAAACCTTTCAAAATTTCAGTTTTACTGTCTTGTAGCCTTAAAATTTTCTGATTCCAAAAAGTCTAACTTTAGTAGTTGTGAAGTGTTTAAGTTAGAAAATTAGTTTCTAGACAATTCATGGTGGGCTTCTGTAGATCTACATGTGTGTCAAAACTTCCACCCCATAAAAAAGTTAAACTACAGTGTCTTTGCCCAATATGTTTGTTTATTTTAAATTAATTCTGTCTTGTTTTAATTCTTAAAATATAATATTTTTGTGTATTAACATTCTGTAACTTCTGTTCTACATGCATATTTAAATAGGTATCATGCACAAAGTCTCAGTAAATCAGAGCTAGCATTTGATGAGTGAAGGTACTATGTTAGTTTGTTCGTTCAGCTGTGGTTGAACTATCAAGATGTACAGTCGTTATGTAGTCAATCTGACTACATTTGCCTTGAGTTATGACCATGCTTATTAGGCAGTCCATTGTACAATTATGAATTGCCACTTGTGAACTTATATTAGGCTACTCATAGGTTACGTAGTTCACCAATCTGAGTTGTTGAGTCTATAAAATACTTTGCTGGCATGCTAATCAGTGACAGTGTTAAAGAGCAATATACATGAATAAAGTGAAAATTGAACTCAGCTGTGTTGTGTACAATCATTTAAAAATTGTTTAAAGCCCTTAATAATCATAAGAAGAACTATGGCAAAGAAGTAAACCTACAAGATGTATGAAGCATGAAACAGGTTGGTAAGCTTACATACCTACCAGTACTTCTCAGTCTTAGTCATGTTTGGACCATATCTAAAATAATCCAACCCACAGAAATGTATACCTTATAAGCAGACTTCAGTGCTCACTTCACTATTAACAGTCAAAAGCTCTGACTTTTTTCCTAATGGCTACTCTTGTCAGTTGTCAGTTCCTCATCTACAGCCTCTCCCTCTAAAGCCAGACTAGTTCTTGCCTTCCTTCCTCTGTATGTGCCTCAAGGGCACAGATTTTTGTCACTGCTCTGTTTCTAACACATATTTGTACAATTCCAGGAGAGGTGGTTGGTTGTTGGTTAAGGGACTGAACAGCGAGGTAATCGGTCCTTCGATTAAGAGAAAGTTCATTTAGAGTTTGTGATGTGTGCCAGAAATTTGAACCAATATAGCATGTAGGAATCAGTAAAAGGGAGCCACTGAAGGCAAGGCTGATGCCACAGCTGAGTAATAATTTATGGAGAAGTAGAAGTACATGGATCAGGGCAGTACAAACGGTATAACCAATGAGGTGCTTCATCAAGACCCTCACCAACCCAAACAAAGGCAAAGACAGTTGCAGAGTAAATAATGCTTTAGAGCCGTGGGATTTATAGTAGCAAAAGTTAAAAGGCTACAAATGTAAAGGACATCAGTTGGATTGCCAATAATTACACAAGGTGAGAGAAGTAAGGTCAACAGATGGGTGGGATCTGGCGTGTAGAAGGGGGCTGACTGAGGCAGCTGGAGAAGGAGATAAGGTTGAGGGTCTCCCAGACCTAGCTTGTGACAGGAAATGACCCAACTCTCCTCGTGGTTTTAGAGTGTCAGTGTAAATGATGATAATACCCTGATATTACTGACTAACTGAGAGGATCATATGACGAAAGGTCATTGGAGCAACTGAAACTAGGACCTTGAAATACATCAATCCTAATCCTCAGCCTCATCTTGGTATTAACCAAGACAGGGTGTGAAGGCAAAAGAAAGCACTTCTACAGAGATTAGTCATAGGTCCCGGCCTTGAGGCACACTCCAACTAGAAATCCCACCCAAGGGCAGCTGTCATGAGGTTGATGCCCCTTGTGTGCAAAAAGGTGATAAATTGGATGGTTAGGAAATTATTGGATGGTGATGGCATAAGTGTGCAAGAGTGGGTACTATTAGAGCTGAAGAGGGAAGATCCACACTTTGGCGAGGAGACTATGAGACTACTTTGAAAGGTGCGAGTGGCCAGTCTCACTCCATGATGACAGACTGGATCCAACAATTTCAAATTTTACAGTACCACTGAACCAGAAACCTGGCAAATAGTCCAATCACAACGAGTCCACAGTCTGCCTAATACAGAGGAGAATAGCACAATCCACACCCCAAGACGTATGGGCAATGTTTGTTTGTTTTGTTTTGTGGGAAAAAGAAGAAGAAGAAGAAGAAGAAGAAGAAGAAGAAGAAGAAGAAAAACAACAACAACAACAACTAGAGTCATACGTGCCCATGGTAAAACTGTAGAACACGAAGACAACTAAAAACAGGGATGTGGAGGAAGGTCTATAAAATATTTCATAGAGAAATGGAGGTCCAGAACTAAAAATTAAATAGGCATTCCGTCAGGAAATGGCGGAAAGTCGAAAGTTGAACACAATGCGCACAAATTGTCTACGAAAAGGGAGTCGGAGAGGCCCGGCAGGAGACAGGCCATTATAGGGTTAATGGTGATAGCAAAGAGGACAACATTCAGGACGGAACCCTGAGGCACAACGTTTTTCTGAATAAAGTTGTCCGACAAGGAAGAACCTACATATACTTTGAAAAATCGGTCTTTTAAAAATTCCTGAAGGAAACAGGGCACGCAGCCACTCAAGCCCTATGCGTAGAGAGTACAGTATCGTAGATTTTCTCCAAATCGAAAAACATGGCTAGTCTGGAATTTCCAAAGAAAACCACTCATAACACGGGTGGACAAAATGACAAGACACTCAACTGCAGAATTGCGCGCTCAAAATCCGCACTGTGCTGTGGTCAGTAAATTGCGAGACTCGCCCCACCATACCAGCTGTGCAATAATCATATGTTCCATCATCTTGCAAACACGCCTGGTGAAAGAAATGGGGCAGTAGCTAGAAGGAAGATGTTTGTCCTTACCGGGCTTAGGGATGGGTATGACAGTGGTTTCACGCCAGCATTTGGGTGACGTGCCCTCTGCCCAGATGCAGTTGTATGTATTAAGCAGAAAGTGTTTGCCTGCAAGAGAAAGGCGATGCAACATCTTAATGTTAACAGCGTCTGGCCCTGGGGTGGAGGACCGGGATGAAGTGAAAGCACGATCTAGTTCCCTCGTAGTAAAGGTGGCATTGTAGCACTCACGATTCGGAGATGAGAAGGGTATCACCCAAGCCTCCTCTCCTCGTTTCTGATGGAGGAAGGCCGGGTGATAGTGGGAGGAGCTCGAAACCTCCACAAAATGGTGGCCCAAGGGGTTGGAGATAACAATAGGGTCCATGATGAAATCTCTGCTACTGTCAGGCCGGAAACTGGGGAATGGCTCTTGGTCCCAGGAAGCTGTCAGAGGTTGGCCCACACAACGGAAGTGGAGCTGTGTGTTGCAGCATGCCTCAGTCCACCAAGGGACAGGTGCATGGTGTGCTAAAGAGGAAGTGCGAGGAAGCAATGTTCTGCGGTAGTAAGGATAACATTTGCAAGATATTGCACCTGGTCATCACAACTGGGGAAATGATGTTAGTCGAAGGTCACCAGAGAGGAGTAAGGCCTCCAGTTGGCCTTAGTATGCTGCCATTTGGGTGTGGATGCAATTTTGTTTCCTGAAGGCAGAGAACAAGTGGATGCTGTGATGCTAAAAGCAGCTGTAAATCCTCTCTGTTGGGCTGGAGGCTGCGAACGTTCCATTGGAGGAGAGTCATGACGAGGAAAAAGTGAAGGGGTATCACCTCAGTGGCTGCCGAGTGAAAGCCTGTGTAGACTTGCTGCTACAGGGCACAGATGCAGGAGGATCCTCCTCCATGAGGTCTGCAAAAGCATCAGCATTCACTTGCTGTCAGTCTGTGGAGTCCAGGACTGAAAAGAGATTGGTGGTAAGCACCGACAACATGGAGATCGGCCTGGCGAGGGTATCACATGGTGGCACTGTTGAAGAGGATCTCCGAGTCAGTGAAGGAGAAGACCACTTGACTTTGATTTACTTGTTCAAGCCTTTCCAGTTAGTAGAGGAAGACACACAGATGTTGGTTGGCTGGAGGGATGTAGGATGTCTTCACTGGAGTATTCCTTCTGTCCTTTCCAGCCTGCCGGTTTTGTACCTGGTGACCTCGCCCCATGAGGAGAAAGTGTAGTGCACAGCTGGAGGAGATCAGGATTCTACCAGGACACTGGGCGATTTCACAACTGCGGTGTTAAATTTGAGGTCGCATGTCTGCATGGCCATGTCCTCCGTGGAGTGACATGTAGCAAGAACAGTACTGTAGGTGCCAGATGGTAGACTGCAGGGTTTCTGACCAGCCAAAAACTTGCGAGTGACTGGGTAAGGCAGTTATTACTTCATTCAGATGTCTTGGGCAGCCCACTCATCGAGATACATGGGAAAATCACAGGAGGCGGCGGCATGGTCGCCATTGCAATTGGTGCAGTGAGGAGAAGGAGGTGGGCAATCGCCCTTGTGAGCACCCCTACCACAGGTTACACATTTGGGTGGGTGTCGACAGGACTCTGAAGTATGGTTGTAACGATGACACTGGTGGCAGCAAATTGGGTTTATAATATATGGTCTGACTGTGATAACTTCATAACCTGCTTATCTATGACGGAAGAACCACTCTATCAAAAGTGAGAAAGAGTGCGTGTCAGCACTAAGGAAGCATTTACTTTCTTCATCATTTGATGGATGGCAATGACACCCTGGTCAGAGAGGTACATTTGAATTACAGCCTCGATCAGCCTGCCGAGCGGCCTAGTGTAACTAACACCACAGGAAGAATTCAGCGTTTGATGGGCCTCGACATGAACAAGATAGCCATTGAGGAGCGAAGCTGCAAGCAGTTGTGCTTGAGATTCAGAAGTAGCCTCCAAAAAGCAAAGTGCCATTGCGTGAACGATAGCAGGATTTCACAGGGCCAGCAATTGCATCAACAATTTTTTGAATAATAAACAGATTTACTGTAGTGAAGGACTGACCATTCAGTAAATGAAACCATGGGGAAGCTTGGTGCAGCTGGGAGGGCCTTTGAATCACTAACCTCTTTCCGTTTATGTTTCACAGTCTTTGACTGTGAATATGATTGGCTCGTTGTGAGAAAATCCCCCATGGTTGCACGCGTCTCCGATGGCGTGCTCCTTCCAACTGGAGGCCCCCTTCAGAAGGGGGCGCACCTGCCTTAGGGGATTGTTCACACCTACTGAACGCCTCACAGAGGCACCAATCGGCAATTTGGGAAGGTAGCAGCTCAGGCAGTCACCCCTCCCTGGTTGGTTGGAATAAAAGAGGGGGGCAGGGACCATAGGTCATCGGTCCCTTGTACCAAATAAAATAATGCCACAAGGGGCAGAATAAAACAAGCGAGACTGACAACACAAAATGGGGAGAAAGGAAAAACCACAAGAACGGCGGAAGGGCAACAAACACTTAAATGGACAAAAGGCGAGAAGAAAACTACAGAAATGCAAGAAACAGCTAGAAGAGACTGAAATGACAAAACAGATTATCGTGGCTGGCTGAGCATAAGAATAAAAAGGAGAAACCAGCCACTCTGCAACAAATTAAAACCTCCACCCTAAAAGCACTATGGTAGAGGATACAGATGGACGAAGGACATGTGCTAAAACTTAGATCAAATGATAAAACCCACACTCACAAATAAAACATAACACTTAATCAGCTGATGAAGTGTTGTCAGGTAAAATTAGTAGCAACAAGTCCAGTAACTGAAGATTTCGTTGCAGGACAGTCGAAGTGGGACAGTGCAGCAGAATATGGGCAACTGTCAACCGGGTGCTGCGTCAAAAGAGGCTGGTCAACATGGTGCAGGAGGTAGTCGTGGGTCATCCAAGTGTGGCCAATGTGGAGCCAACACAGAACCAAGAGCCCTGCCACACATTTGTAGTCTCCTTAATGGCACACAGTTTGTTGTGCATATTGAGACTATGCCATTTCATCTCCAAAAGCCTAAAAACCTGGTAGCGTAAAAACGAATGCAGGTCAGTTATTGGAATGCTGATCTCCATAAGTGGTTTCTGTGTAGCCTGTTTGGCCAGCCTGTCAACAAGTTCATTGCCTGGGATTCTGACATGTCCTAGGGTCCACACAAACATCACTGAACGACCGGACCATTCCAGGGCACAGATGGACTCCTGGATGGTCGCTACCAAAGGATGACGAGGGTAGCACTGGTCGATAGCTTGTAGGCTGCTCAAGGTGTCAGTACACAGAAGAAACGACTCCCCAGGGCATGAACGCATGTGCTCAAGAGCACGAGATATAGCCACCAGCTCTGCAGTGAAAACAATGCAGCCATCGGGCAAGATATGCTGTTCAATATGTCCTCCATGGACATATGCGAAGCTGACGTGACCATCAACCATCTAGCTGTTGGTGTAAACCACTTCGTGGCCTCAGCACATGTCAAGAATCGAGAGGAAGTGACAGCAGAGCGCCGCGGGGTGAACGGAGTCCTTGGGGGCATGTGACAGGTCCAGGCAACGCCGCGGCCTAGGTGCACACGAATGGACCTCGAGTATGGGTGGTAATGGCAAGGACTCCACTTCAGACAGAAGAGATTCGATGCGAACTGCAATTGTCAGCTCTGACCTGGGCCGCCGATGCGGGAGATGAACCGCCATGGGTAGGGAAAGGAGACAGTAATTCTGAAGCGCAGGAGAACTATGAATGTGTGCAACATAACTGGCGAGCAGTTGCGCTTGCCTGACCTGCAATGGAGGGACTCCAGCCTCTGCCAGGAGGGACTCGTCCTAAAAGCTCCCATCACTAGTCGAACGCCACAGTGGTACACTGGGTGAGTACACACAATGCTGAGGGCGCTGCCGAAGCATAAACCAGACTCCCACAGCTTGGCAGGATTGAGCAAGGGCTCTTTAGAGCTGCAGCAGCGCAGAGCGATCTGCACCCCAGTTGGTGTTGCTCAGGCACCGGAGGGCATTGAGATGCTGCCAGCACTCTCGCTTAAGCTGACAAAGGTAAGGAAGCCAAGTCACTCGGGCGTCGAAAACCAGTCCTAAGAATTGATATATCGCCACTACAGTGATTAGAGCATCATTAAGGTAAAGTTCTGGTTCCCAATTGACGGTACGAAGCCAACAGAAGTGCATAACACAAGACTTTGCGGCCAAAAACGAAGCTGTGGCCTACAGCCCATGACTGCCTTGTGGATGGCTCCCTGTAGGCGCCACTCAACAACACCAGTACTGGTGGAGCAGTATGAAGTGCAGTAATCTGCATACAGAGAGGGTTGTATTATATACGACAGGCAGGGATACCTCGGGCCTTTTCTAACCCCCGTACCCACAGGGGGAACTCCTCCCTCTGCCTGGCCTGTACCAGGGGGTACATGCAAATACTATCTGTCGACCTGGTGCTGCGAATTACTTGTTACCCAGTCACCTGTTACGCGTCAGACGTGTTGGCCGGCCTTCAGGAGTGCACAGGGAAGAGGAAGAAGAATAAAAAAAGGAATATCAAGTGCTGAAGGGGAAGAAGGATAGGAGAAGATGAACGAAGAAATAGAAAAATAATGAAAAAAGTGGAGAGTATTTTTATACTGACTATCGAAAATGCAGAATGCATTTCCAAAAACAGCCCAGGCATGTTCTCCGAGGGAGGGGAAAAGAAAAGCAAGATGATAGACATGCAGCGCAGAAGAGAAACGATGCTGCAAAGGTTGAAGCCCTGTGGTAGCCAAGCAAAAACCCACCAAAGAGCAGCACGCCTCCTGATGGGGGGGGGGTGTTGTTTATAGGCAAGGAAGCAGAGCATTAGGCTTTCACAGTCTGGTGTTTAAGTGCCGAATACAGGGCAGCCAAGTAAGCATTTTATAAAAGGAGTCCCATGTACCAGGACTGTGCAACAAAGTCCAAGCCCTGGGTACCCAAGTAGAGTTCTATGACTCATGTTTTTGCAGCAGAAAATTGGAAGCCTTGGGTAAGACTCAAAAGCAGAGGCTGTTCAGATGGTATCTGGCGTTCAGCCAAGGCTGCTACAGAGTGGGAGCTATACCACATGTAAAAATCATTGACATAGAGTGCAGGGGTGACCAGTAGCCAGATGGAAGTCACTAGCCCATTGATGGCAATGAGGAAGAGTGTAGCACTCAAAATGGAACTCTGTGATATGCCACTCTTGAACTTGTGTGGAGCTGAGTGATGTACTAATTGCAACCCAAAACAATCTGAGGGATAACAAATGAGGAATAACAATCAGTAGGGAGCCTCGAAAGAACTAGTCATGGAGGGTAAATAAAATGTGATGGTGTCAAGCAAAATGTGATAGTGCTGAAGATGGCTCCCACAACCTCGTCAGTGCAATCTGACAGAGGGAAGGAAGGTGACAAGGAAGGTATGTAAGTATCAGTTGGCTCTTTGAAGAGCCCAACGTGGTAACTGTCTCACTGGGTAGTGACAGGTCACTGGGAAGAGGTCACTATCATGAAGATCATAAGGTTGATGGCTGAAAATGGTGCCATGGGTGGCACTGAAGTGGATAGGAGAACTGCTATTGAAGAGAGACAGAACAAGATCGGAAAGAAGCCGGTCAATCAGAAAGCTCCTATGAGTCGAGGAATTATTTCCTCACAGAGGGGTATGCACTGACATCCCCAAGTAGGAGAAAAGAGTGGGAGAGTTATTGGATTTAGGCAGTCATCTCAATGTACGCGGCCTGCCTGGAGCTAAATAAACGTTACAAATTGTGATTGCTTGGGTTGCGTGCACTCGTCTCGTTAATGCTTCTAATGTGATATGGAGGGGAATCCTGTCACTGATGACACCTGTGCAACCCAATACAAAGAACCTTCCAGATGCCCTCCAACGGACAGTATGATTTAGACAGAATTCATGGAAATCTTGGGAGTGTTGGAGAATGGTCATCAGTGAAGTGTGTTTCATGGAGAGCAGATAGCAGAATATGAGGAAATTTGTTGTTATTCCAGCAGGTGACACTAATATTGATTACAGTTCCATTGGATTGTTATGTGGAAGTTGTTCTGGTTATGAGTGAAGAGGCCAGGGGGATAGGTCACATCCTAGGACCACTGTTTCTCACTGGTGTGGGAGTGTATCATCATCAATGAACACTGGTTTAGAATCCAACGGTATGGAAGGAACTGATGCCTCTGGGGTCACCACAGTAGTTTTCATCTAATTCTTCTCTTTCATAAATTTTGATGGTCAAGATTCTTGAGGGGGCTCATCCACTGTGGGTGTGGGGATCGGTGAAGAGTGGGCAGCCCTGGGACCTACAGGGTGAGACCCATGCAGCTGGTAATGGACCTCCGATCTGTAAGTTTCTGGGGATAGGGGTCTCGAGAGGGATGAGTGGTTCCCGAAAGTGTTGTTTGGTTATAAGTACTTTGAAAACCACATGAAGCCACGCACCTTGTTCGTTAAGAGGCTACTGTTCAGGCAGGTGTAAAGCTTGAATTTTTACAATGAATGAAATGTGGTCACTGAAAGGTCCACCATTTCCTACCAGAAGTGATAATGGAACCTATTTTCTGATCGTGAGTAACCATTTGTTTGTCCACAGCAACCTACTGGCGACTATACACCAGCAAGATAATGCAAAACCCCATCACTCCAAAAAGTGCCATGGTTATTTGAGTGTGTTAATTTATGTAGTAACTGTGTCTTTCTATGAATATGAATATTAGCGGAGAAGTAAACAAAAATTCTTGTCATGTGATGAGATACTAACAGAACAGTAAAATATCACTACACAAATTTGTATTTAAATGAACTCCATACACAAAACAATTTGCTCTCACAGTTTTCAAATGTTAAACAAGAAAAGAAGATACACTGCATGTGTGTGATTAACATTATCTCAATCTCCAACTCACCTACTTTAAAAATTAATACGATGAAAACTGTGTTGACATCATGAATCCACTATGATTATAAACTATATTGTGATATTACAAATAGGTTTAACCACAGAATAATGATTCTTTGTCAATTTCTGCTTACTGCTCCTCAACAATGTTCTGTTAAGAATTAATGGTGGCGAGACAAGTGCTTAAACTATTATCAACAGCATAATATCCGATAAATCTTTAGAGTTAGGGAGTTATGTTTAAGTTTATGGCCACAGAAAGAGATGGCCATTGAAGGTGGAGAAAACTGTAGATACTATTCACAGACAAAAACATATTTTTCAGTAACAAAATAGTTTCTGTACATATTTTTCAGTTTGTAGCTAACTGTAGTAAGTGATATAGTATTTGCTTGTAAAGCTATTATTTCACTGTATTTGTTTACAAATATTGTAAGATTTTGTAGTAGTAACTTACTGTATAACAGAAGACACAGTTTCAAATTCCTGGGGAAAAAGTAATTCCGCAGTACGATACAATCCTTCTTACCCCTGTGCCAATAATTTCCCTTTCCTGTCAGTGACCTTTTGGTTTGTTAAAGAAGTTCTCTGACGAAGTAAAAATCATTTAAAAGTGATAAAGTCATGTTCACACAGCAATAATAATGTACAGAACACAACCACATGCTGAATATTATTCAATATATTTTAACTGATTTCACTCAAACACGAGCATCTTCATATTCACTGCCCTCATGGCAGCACATTACAATTAAAAGCACTGCTCAGCACCATACATGACTTGTGGTTGTGTCACATACATTAGTTATAAGAGCTGCTGCATCCCCTGCAGGCAATACCTGAGCTTAATTAGCCAATATTTTAAAATAATTATTTCACTTGAGATGTTAATAAATTTAACACAGTGGTATGCAACCTACATCATTTCCAAGTATAATTACATTAATTTAGGAAAGATGCCTGTTAAGTAAGATAGCTAACAGCTATTGTTATAATAGATGCTTACAACAGTCAAAGCACCTACCTTTCAAAAAGCAGATCCTTCCAGATATACTGAGTGCTGCCGTTCTGTTTCGTGTAAATGTCTGGTGGAATAGAGGCCTGTGAAGTACGGTCAGCTTCACTGCTTTCATCAGTAGTTAATACAGCATAACTTCTACGTGTAGTTGGCAGCACTCTGTTGTCAGGCTCACCAAAATAAAACCTGGATTCCTGGTTTGATGGTAGTGACTGTATTCCTTCAGAAGCAGAGTTTCTGGGTTCTGCAGTTGTACTCTCTGTGAAGTACTGATGTTTTTGGAATGACTGACCTTGTGTTGTTCTCCTAGTACTACCATTAAGTTTCAGATGGTGGGTACCTCGATATGCATGTGAGTGTTCAGAATACTTCTCATTCTGACTTTTAACTTTATTGGTATCCTGCGAACTAAGACAGGAATGCCTGCTCAGATGACCCACAGAATCAAAACTTCTTGTATTCTGTGATTCCCCCAAAGTCCTTCTAACCATATTCTTTATAGCTGGCATGTCATCTTGACACAATTTCTGTCCATTGTGATCAAAGGCAACTGAGCCATCCGACTGAGAATATATCTTCAAATTGCAATCATTTGAAGAATCTTTCTGGGCAGTATTATCATTAGAATGCACCAAATTTCCTTTATAACATTTATTAGGAGGTTCGTCTTTATTGTAAGGATCTGAGTAAATGAAATTTTTACCCTTAAGATCACAGTAGTCACTGTCGTAGTGTGACTGCATATTCTGAGGGCCCAACAAGCAATCAGTGGCATATAAATTCTGCAAATTTCTCTTGTTATGGTCAGGTTCTAAACCACACACATCATTTCCAGCCACATTTTGCATGTGCTGTATGCCATTTGGATTCCGAATACTGCTGTCACCAGAAGAAGTGTGCTTTCTAGACTGTCGATATGAATTCTGCCTCTGGGGCTCAACTGTTTGTTTTAAATATTGATTGTGTGTTGATTTTCCTGTTACACTGCACACTTGTTCAGTTGCTGAAGAACCTAGAGAGTACAAGTTTTTGCTTTCATTTTGGCAGATGTACTGACCTAACCTTTGGGTGCTGGATATCGTATTGTTTCTATTGCTGTATACAGTGTGTAGCCCAATTTTAGAATGTGGAACCTGTGAAAACTTCTTTTCATCCCTTGTATTAAAAGCAGATCCATTACGTGTTATAAACCCATTGCTTTGAGCATGGCAAGTCTGTTGCAATAAAATCTCCCGTCTACCACTAAGACTATATTGTTCTCCTGGTTTCTCCACAATATAGTGGCAAGAATCACTTTGTGGTTTGCCAGTTATTGCATCTTTATAGTTAATCAGTCTTGACGCAACATGGTAAGACTTCGAAGAGACTGGCAGAGAAGAATTTTCCACAAATGGAGGGATATTTTTGCAGAGTCTGAAAAGTAAGAGACAAATTAGTTTTGTACATTTGTCTCCTATTAACTACATCGATTATGCTTCAGCTGACTGCCTTTGACATACTTTCAGCATAATGAACAGACACAATTGTATGCACGTATTATAGAAAAATTAACGGCACAAAAAAATATCCTACAGTTAAATCTAGTTTAAAGGAAAAATACACTGAAGTGCCAAAGAAACTGGAACAGGCATGCGTATTCAAATACAGATATACCGAAACAGGTAGAATACAGTGCTGTGGTCAGCAATGCCTATATGAAATAACAAGCATCTGTTGCAGTTGTTAGATCAGTTACTGCTGCCACAATGGCAGGTTATCAAGATTTAAGCGAGTTTGAATGTTGTGTTATAGTCGGCGCACGAGCGGTATGGAACACAGCTTCTCCGAGGTAACGATGAACTGAGGATTTTCCCATACGATGAGAATCTTTCAATGTGACAGAAGTGCAACCCTTCACAAATTGCTGCAGATTTCAGTGCTGAGCCATCAACAAATGTCTGCATGTGAACCATTCAATGAAACATCATCGATATGGGCTTTCAGAGCCAAAGGCCCACTCGTGTATCTTTGGTGACTGCACGGCATAAAGCTTTACACCTCACCTGGACCCATCAACACAAACATTGGATGTAGGTGGCTGGAAACATGTTGCCTGGTCGGATGAGTCTAGTTTCAAATTGTATCGAGCGGATGGACGTGTACGGATATGGAGACAACCTCATGAATCCATGGACCCTGCATGTCAGCAGGGTACTGTTGAAGCTGGTGGAGGCTCTGTAATGATGTGGGGCATGTGCAGTTGGTGTGATATAGAACCCCTGATATGTGTAGATTCGACTCTGACAAGTGATACATGCATAAGCATCCTGTCTGATCACTTGCATCCATTCATGTCCATTGTGCATTCCGATGGACTTGGGCAATTCCAGCAGGACAATGCGACACCCCACACGTCCAGAATTGCTACGAGTGGCTCCAGAAACACTCTTCTGAGTTTAAACACTTCCGCTGCCCACCAAACTCCCCAGACATGAACATTATTGAGCATATCTTGGATGCCTTGTTACGTGCTGTTCAGAAGATGGAGACCCACTCGTACTCTTCCGGATTTATGGACAGTCCTGCAGGATTCATGGTGTCAGTTCCCTCCAGCACCACTTCAGGCATTAGTCAAGTCCATGCCATGTCGTGTTGCAGCACTTCCGCATGCTCGTGGGGGCCCTACACAATATTAGGCAGGTGTACCAATTTCTTTGGCTTTTCAGTGTAAATGACTCATAAAATATTTTTTTGTTTCATTGGAGCCTCAAAGACACCACATAATTTACAGAGGATATACTGACAATATTTTAAAGAACTAACACAACAACATTCATTACAACTTTCCAACATAATATTCATCATTCTCTTTTCATAAATGTTATATGAGGGTTGGACTTCTGTCTCTATGATGTTCATTTTTGGAACTCAGCCTATGACCAGCTTAGAGACAGAAGTGATGACACTTTCTGCAGGACCTGACCATCATTTTGCAGGCTAATGCTGAAGCACGTACAGCGCAAGCTGTTACTGATTTGTTTGATTGATGGGGCTGCTAAGTGCTATACCACCTACTGCACTCCCCTGACTTAAGCCCTCATGAGTTCAACTTGATTTCTAAACTGAAGGAAACACTTCACAGCGTTCGCTTCAGAACTGCTACAAATTAGTTGGGCAAGAGATCGCGCCACTCTAACTGTTAATGCAACAACTGGCACTGCTAAGGGTATCCTATGACTTCCACGTCGTTGGCAACAGGTTGTACACAATGCTGGTGACTACTTTGAAGGTCAGGAAAACTTTAAAACACTTATCTATTTTGTACGAGCTGGAAATAAATAGTTGGCACTATTACAGTTCCTACCCTCCATTGGAGGAGGAAACAAAGAAACCAGGTCTGGCATCTAGTGGGTGAAGTAATTGTGAAATTCCATGACATGAAAAGGACTTCTGTCGAGGCTGACAAATCTTCCATTTGTATTTATTTATTTATTTATTGTTCCGTGGGACCACATTTAGGAGAAGTCTCCATGGTCTCATGTACAATTGTACAATTGTAGTATGTAAGTGCAAGTGTTTTCTAGAGGACCCGCTGCAATCGCTGTTGGCAATTAGATGCCAGATGCCATACCACCTGCACTACATTTACCAAATAAAAAAACATAGACCTCAATCCAGGATCGAACCATCGACCTCCTGCATGCAAACCCAAAAATCTATCCACTGCACCAATTGTACAGAACAAGCAGTGGTTACAGTGTTGCCAGATTGCAATTCTGTAACATCCTTTTTCTGCTGGATGCACTTGCTGGACGAAATTTTGTGAGAGACATTTTTTTATCGCTGGCATGTGAGGAGTCATGCTGTGGAGCCTCAGTGAGTGCACGAATTTCACTTCACCCTGTATATTTCCGTTGTGCTTATGGGGTCATCTTGACCCCCACGGTATTAGGAAGGTTAAGTTATTTTATGTTTTACACACAGTATGTGTGGTTCTGAAAGTGCTAAATCTTTTATTTCATTGTCTTGACTACATCTTAGGACTCTAGACAAAGTACTGTTAAGGTTATGTGGAACTGATCCCAGGGCAACAGTGGTTAGGGGAATGCCATCAGTTTTAACATCTTTCCACATTTGATTGATCATGACGCCTAGGTCCTTATATTTAAATTTCTTCTAAGTTACATTATCGTTACTGTTTCTATCACACAAGACTCTTACATTAAAAGAAACCATCTTTTACTTGGCTGACGAGCAACATTGTCAAGCTTGTTAACTGCAATAGTTTTGTCGGTAGTACAGGATAGTGTTACATATCCAGCTGCTGTGACTGCTTATCATCATCATCATCATCATCATCATCGGTTTTGCTGTCACCATCAAATATGATGCCAAACTAATTTGAACCTGCTATATTAACTGAGAACACGGGATTATGGATTAAACAAAATTTTGTTTATAATGAGACCCAGAATGACTTTTCATTGATGCCAACAAACAAAAAACCTCCATGAACAGTCCATCAACCCCTGCACAGTCTGTCATGCCTGGCTATGCCTAGGTTTACTCTGCACTGACCTGATGCAGAAGTAGTTGGCTACGAACTTGGTCCTGTCGGAAGTGCTCTGGCAGGGCTAATCATTACCATTCGACCAGATCAAACATACTTGATCAAAGTCTTACACCTGCACTGTTGCTACTCTTGAGGAAACTTTCACTATTAGTGATTTGAAGGAAATGACTAATTTTTTGTTGGATGACACAGGTTTGTTTTGATTTAGCAAGGAAGAAATGAGTCTAGATACACAAATTTAATGATTTCTGTTATACCATAGGTTTAAAACAGATATTCCACTACATCTTAGAGAAACTGAAGCGAAATTTGATGACAAGCACTTATTTCACATTGAGTACTTCATTGGAAAAGTAGTTAACTATGACATTAAGTTACGATTATTTTTATTACCAGTACCAGAGGCAGACTGTGTGCTACATATGTATTTCATATATGAATGTCCATCACATGATTTAATTAATGAGCATATACACACACACAATTCTCACTCATATAATAGCATGTGTTATCTAATGGACATTGTGAAAGTTTTGTAATAAAACTGTAGCACTTTCTCACAGTGTATAATTGGAATGACCATGATGTCATTTTTACACTTGCAAATGTGAACTTTTCACACATGAGAGCATAACCTTCAGCATCAGTGTAAATTGACTTCTATGAAACTTTAACCTTTCCATATACCTGACAATTGGTCTTTTGCTTTGCTTCATTGGACAACAAATCAGAATGTACAACACCTCTAGCAAGTATAGTACACCATAGATACCAATGAAATTTGGAAGAAGGTTTCTACTGAGAACTTAGCAACACCTGATAAAGACTGTTTAAAAATTGTGTATAGCTACAAACAAAACTAATTTTTCCAAATGCAATGGCCACTATAGATGGGGAGCTTGTTAGGGTGAGGAAGCCTGTATTGTAACTATGAAACCTTGGTCTGTGTTATTTGCAACCTGCTGCTGTCCATAACTATAGGTTCATTTTCACAGTCAATGGAGGGAACAGGAAACAAAGTGATGGCAGTAATTTTCAGCTTGCAGCTTGTAGAATTTTCATGAAAATAGTGGGAAGGGGTGGACTTACTTTCACTGGCCTGCAAGCTACCTAGGGTAACAACTGAGACGGTCTTTCTTTTTTCTGGAGCTGAAGCAAACTCAATCTCATGAAATAATTATCCTGATGACAATTTCTGGGTGAAGAGAATATGTACAAAGTTATTTCCTTTTAAGTACAAGAAGAACGGTTGAATGCATATATGGTATTATGACCTCCACAGAACATTCCCCAAATCCAAAAACTGTTGCTAACAAAATGGACAGGATGGTCATCAAATTAATTATTTACTACACATACACATTAAACAAGGAGGAGGTTTGTCAACTTCAGAAATGCAGGTAACTGTAACAAATACAACAAGCAAAATCACACCTTGAAAGGTCATAAAACGTTGAGTTGTTAAACTAGTGCATAATGATTATGTGAGATTAACTTTCAGGTTTTGTTTCAGCTATTAATGAGGTAAATTTTGATGGCAAAACCAGTGTTTACATAACGAGAACCAATTTTTTTTTTTCATTCTACCCTCTTCTAATTATTTGACATGCTTCTACTATTTTAAATTGGGAGACAGCTCTTATCAGACTGTAGCATGTCTATTTCTAAATGTATTATTGAATTTAACAATCTTTAAACATGTACCTGATAGATTTAGTTAATTTCCATAATTTTTCGAGAGGACTAGTTTGAGATTACGGTTGTGATATTACTGACCCAGTTGATCCAAAAGTGCTTACTCACTTTGTACTAATTCTGTTTATCCACTCTCGATCTTTTTTTCAATGGAAATGCTTCTGTAACAGTACTACAAAACATACTGGAGTTGGTGCCAACACAAATGCCTAAAGAAACATGTTTCACTAATCCAGGCTTTTCATAAGTACTCTGTGGCAGTTTCATTATTCAAGTAATTATGAATATTATCTGCAATCACTATATGTCAAGTATTTTGCACACACCATTGTTATTTATTTTTATAACTTACAGTTGCATGCTGTGAATGGCAACATCGGGCAGGCAAAAGAAGTGTTACTGCATCATGCCTGTAACTACACAACAATATAAAATTGTGTAGTGGGCTCCATAATAATGGAAGCTTGTGGTAACATTATGTAACCTCAATTAAGCTGAGAAGCTATGTGCCAGCTGCAATAGCCAGGTAACTTTTCCCAAATGCCACCTCTAAACAAAGCAATTCCAGAAACCACATAAAACTAAATGTTTCCTGATAGCTGAATTTTTAGTTGACTAAGATTAACACATTATATGATGCACTGTGCAGTCTCCAGGATACCTCAACCTTAAAACAAAATAGAAACCAATAGCATGACACCACTGGTCATGAGAACTGATTTCTCTTAAGTTTCATTAAGACAAGGTTCAAAATACTAAAATAGTTTTTCACACTGAAATCAGTAACGGGACATGCCTCTACAGTTACAAAAAGTTCAACACTGGATTTCTAAACACAAGCACAGAATGAACATTCTGCTGAGTGTTTAAAGTTAGCTCACATCCACAGTAAATGTCAAGTGTCTTTTGCAAAATCATTTTTTCTGTGTAAGATTATATGTTTATTTGAAATAAATGACCACTACATTTTCACTAATTTTATTCCTTTGGGAATTTGCAGACAATCTGGTGGGAAAGAGCAATAGCAAACACATTAAAAGTTATAGGCTAGGGAGCATCATAATACCTATGTCAACAATTAGTCTTAGTCTCTCTCTCTCTCTCTCTCTCTCTCTCTCTCTCTCTCTCTCACACACACACACACACACACACACACACACACACACATGTGTTAAAATGGAAAAAAATAAAATAACTTCCAGTATTGATACCTGTTACACCATAAACCAAAATGAACCAGGAACACTTTTCGTATAGTAGAAAATATCACTTACTGATATATATCTCCATTTTCCTTGAAACAACTCTCTGATGGATAGGTTGCATTCATCTTTTGAAAGACTCCAGCATGTAAGAACTTGTTAAGTAACTGAATGGTTTGTTCTTTTGTAATGGTTGGATCAAAATTTTGGTTCCTCTGTAATACTTTATGAAACCAAGACACAGCTTCTGAAGCAGTGAAGCAATTTTCATATACTTTTATGTGGCGCCTATGTTTTTTAAGTGGAACACCAGTACAAAATATGTGAACCATTTCACTCCACTGTAAATGAAACATACAATAAAAATTAGACAACAGACCTAAAACTAACAGTACAAATAAGTGCTAGCAAATTACCACAGCGAACCCATAACAATAACTGAATGATTCTTAGTGAAAAGAAAATTTATATTTTCCTCCAAGAATGCAGCATAACTATTATTATAGAGTAGTATTAACTGAAATGAAGAGAATTAAAACACAGTGTAAAACAAAGAAACTGAAAGCTTATCATAGCAATAAGAATAGGTAAAAAGCATTATTACATTGATTAACTTCTACAGAATTGGACAAAAAGAGGAAAATGAAGAATGTAAAATCTTAGATAAAATTAAAGCTAGATTTTAAGATAATTGATAAATGTAGGCCAAGACAACATACTAGAGTGGAATAAGGAAAACCACTATTTTCAAACTATTTAACATTTCCAATTTGCATTTTACTCCCTCTAACAGTATTTAGCACAACATTCTGACACTTTCCAACCATTAATTTATCTGACTTTTCCCTTCATCGTTTTTCTCCCAACTTGGACTCGATTCCACTGATATGGTTAAAGGGACCAAACTACAAGGTCATCAGTCCCTCCATCCTATAGGTGCCAAGCTGGGAGGAGTCCCTAGAGAGGAAAGACGCAGAAGACAAATCCTGGTGAACCCAGTTGTAAGCAAGAATCAATAAAACCAAGAGACAGAAGCAAGTAAAAGTAAGTAAGTGTGTGTGTGTGTGTGTGTGTGTGTATGTGTGTGTGAGAGAGAGAGAGAGAGAGAGAGAGAGAGAGAGAGAGAGAGAAGGTGAGCGAGTTGCCTCACCCAGGAAGCAGGTTGTGTCCTCAGGGACATGTTACGTGATTTGAGACACGCCCTCAGCATCTGACCAGAGTGTTCTTACCCTCCATTATCACAAGAAAACTAGCAGCGTTGACTAGCTGATAAAATCTCAGGAAAGAGAATGACAATGATGAGACAGTTAATCAACAACAGATGTACAAAAACTTATAGAAAGGTGGGAAGGGTAGGAGCCAGCCCAAGACCACTGAGCAAGGGCAACCATAGGGACCGTAGTCAGAGCAAGTGACGAGGCACCCCTCCAAATCCTCAAGCAGCCAACGAGGCCAATGTGCCCTATCTCATAGAGAGGACTAAAAACCACCTACATGGGTAAAACATTGAACCAGATCAGACACTCTAGCATTATCCGCTAGACCCAGATGCAGCACGTAGCATGTCAGCAAGTTTAAGGTTTAGCAGTAAGGTGGACAAATTAGGGCAGTCCAGTAGTATATGGGCCACTGTCAGATGGGCACCATACCAACAGTGGAGTGGATCATCAAGTCATAAAATGTGGCCCCAGGTTAACCAAGTGTGGACAAATATGGAACTGACAGCATGTTACATTCCCCCTGAGAAGCATGGAGGGAGGACAGCCCCAAATTCATGGTCCTCTTCATTGTTTGCAGTTTGACCGGAGAAACCAGTGTACACGAATCAGTGTTCCAAGACTCTAAAATTAACAGCATACACTTGACTGAAGGTCCTGTCCAGTATCCCTGTCAACCAAAGTCAGCATCCCGATACCCAACTTGGCCAACCAGACAGCAAGTTCATTCTCTGGGCTCTCAACGTAACCCGAGGTCTAGACAAAGATAACTAAATGATCAACTTGATGGAGATCACAAAGGAGACTGGTCAATAGCCAAAAGATCGTGCAGTGAATACACTGCATCCGTTCAGCAAAGAGTGTAATTCACTGCACCTTGCATGTGTATAGGCAAAACCGGTTTGTTCATCGACCAGAGAGCCGTCAGTGTACAGTGTATACAACTTACACAGCTGGAAACACATAAAGGACGGTCAAGAACAGGCGGTAAAACCATGTGGTCAGTAGATGATTTAGGCCTGAAGGATAAGTCAAGACAGACCCAGGCCAGTGTAAACTGCCATGGGGGTGTACACAATTACTCCCTGACAAGAGGCAACTGTGAAGGGAAAATTGGAGTTCAGAGCAGACGCACTTTATGTGAACTGCAGTTGTGACTCCAGTCCTGCACTTCTGCTGTGGGAGGTGGATCTCGCTACCAGGAAAACTGACACAGTAGTTCAGATGCTCAGGGCAGCAGTGAATGTATATCACATACCTGAGCAGCAGTCATAGGCAGCTAATTTGTAGTGGATGGACCCATCTCCACGTGTAGGCTGTTCACAGGGCTCGTCCTAATGGCACCTATTGCAAGGCAGACCTCACAATGCTGTATCACATCCAGCATCCGCAACGCTGAAGGCAATGCCGAGCCATATGCCAGACTCCCATAGTCACGATGGGACAGGATCAGAGCTCTGTAAAGCTGCAAAAGTGTACAGCAGTCTGTGCCCCAGCTGATGTTACTGGGGTAGCAAAGAGTATTAAAGTGCGACCAGCATGTTTGCTCAAGTTGGAGAAGATAGGGAAGACACGTCAACTGGGCATCAAAGCCCAGTCCCAAAAAATGATAAGACTCCACTATATTGAGCAACTGCTCACTGTGTGTGTGTGTGTGTGTGTGTGTGTGTGTGTGTGTGTGTGTCATCAGTGCCCTTACACTTATGAAAACAAATGAATGTGGAGATGAACTAAAAGTGTTGTACACGCATGCACTCAAAATGACCACACAGTCATTCTGTATCACATGCGCTCTCACATGCACTAAAACCAACTAGGAGAGAAGAGATTAAGAAATTAAAACACAGAGAAAACAAAACACAGAAGAACTAAAAAGCACAGGGACATGTGACTGGCTGACCACTTACAAAAAACCATGCTGAGCCAGCCATCCTTTGACACATTAAGGATATCTCCCTAAAATCTTGTTAAAAATGTTCGACAATTCACAAAACTTTAAAACACTAACCACATTCACTTGATCATTACATAAAATAGGCAGCAGATCCACCGGCAAATCCACTGCAGTCCCCTGCTCAGCAAATAAAATGCAGTCCAATAAAATGTGGCACACCGTGATCTGCACGCCACAAGCGCCACACATTGGAGAGTCCTCTCGCCGGATTAACAATCCATGTGTCATAGGGCTGTGGCCTATGCGAAGATGAGTAACAAGGACCTCGTCTCACCGACATGGCTGGAAGGAAGTACTCCAAGTTTGAGTTGTGGGCTTGATGACATGGAGCTTATTATTGGTCACTGCCAGCGACTTGTCTTCCCATCGACACGTAACTTTGTACCTCAACAGCGAGGTGATAGCAAGCACGGGGATAGCACATCGAAATACCAGAGGATCATGACACGCATCCTTGGCTGCTCAGTCTGCTCTTTCATTCCCTGCAATTCCAATGTGCCTAGGTACCCAGCAGAAAGACACCTCCTTCCTCAGTTTTAGTTGTAGGAGGGCATCCTGGATATTCTGGGTACTGTATCTGCTGAGTAAAAACTTTGGAGAGAGAAAAGGGCGCTCAGAGAATCTGAGCAGAAGAGAAATCTAACACCAGGAGAAGGTCTCATCTGTTCCAGTGCTTGCAAGATCACATATAACTCTGTGTCGAAGACGGTAAATTCTGGAGGCAGTCTGACATTGAGGACATGATCTGGGAAAACAATAGAGTAACCAACAGAGTCGCCATCACCCCCCCCCCCCCCCCTCCTCCTCCCCAGTTAGACCCATCTGGAAAAACAGCTACATGGTCATGGTACCCGGATAAAATATCAGATAATATCGCATTAAAAACAGAAGCAGGAGTGCTATCTCTCCTGTATCGCACAAAATCTAAACTCACTCGGGGCCTCTCCAGTAAGCAGGGCGGCAGACGGTTAAAACCCTGGATCCACACCGAGTGACTCCAGCACAAGCTGCACGCGGATTCCAAATGGCATCATGCATCACGGCTCGTGGACGGTTGCAAAAAAGGCATTCCAGAGGTGGAGGAGCAACAGTATGGTGAAGTTAGAGCTGCAAGGAACTTACATGCCTGATGCACCATGAGGAGCTGGCGCCAAATGGTAAGTGACGGTTCCCCTGCCTCAGCAAAGATGCTGGGTATGGGACTGGTCCGCTAAGCACCCGTGGCCAGCCAAATACCCTCATGATGGACAGTGTCAATGATCCGCAAGTAAGAGGGCTGCTGACCCATACATCGTGCAATCGTAATCCAGCCACAAACACAAAAAAGCACGATAAAACTGAAGGAGACACTCCCTGTACACTCCTCAAGGCCTGTTGCTAAGGCACTTGATGGTGTTCTGTGCCTTCAGGGTTCTGGCTTTCAGGTCTTGCAGGTGTGGTAACCACAACAATCTGGAGTCAATTCGACTAAATACCTAGGAATTACAATTACGAGCAACTTAAATTGGAAACACCAGATAGAGAATATTGTGGGGAAGGCAAAACAAAGACTGCGCTTTGTTGGCAGAACACTTAGAAGATGCGACAAACCCACTAAAGAGACAGCCTACATTACACTTGTCTGTCCTCTGCTGGAATATTGCTGCGTGGTGTGGAATCCTTACCAGGTAGGATTGACAGAGGACATCGAAAAAGTGCAAGGAAGGGCAGCTTGTTTCATGTTATCGCGCAATAGGGGTGAGAGTGTCACTGATATGATACGCGAGTTGGGGTGGCAGTCACTGAAACAAAGGCAGTTTCCTTAGCGGTGAGATCTATTTACAAAATTTCTATCACCAATTTTCTCTTCCGAATGCGAGAATATTTTGTTGACACCCACCTACGTAGGGAGAAATGATCATCATAATAAAATAAGAGAAACCAGAGCTCGAACGGAAAGATTTAGGTGTCTCTTTTTCCCACGCGCCATTCGAGAGTAGAATGGTAGATAAGTAGTATGAAAATGGTTCGATGAACCCTCTGCCAGGCACTTAAGTGTGAATTGCAGAATAACGATGTAGATGTAGAGTCAAAAATGAGGCCCAGAAACCGCACTCTCTCTCTAAAATGTGGGATGGTATCCCCCATATTCACAACAGGCAAATTAAAAAGACGACGAGAATGATTAAAATGAATACACACAGACTTATCTGCGGACAACTGGAACCCTATCTTTGCGGTCCACTCCTCTAACCTCCACATCATAAGTTGCAAATGATGGCTCGCTGTTGCAACACTGGAGGAGGAACAGAAAACAGCAAAATTGTCTACAAATATGAAGCACTGTACAGGACTCCTTACCGTAGATGTCATACTGTTGATGGCTACGGCAAAGAGGGTAGCACTTAAAACACTGCCCTGAGGAACACCATTCTCCTGCTCAAATCGATCAGACAGCATGTCACCAACTCGGGTCTTAAAAAACTGCTGAGACAGGAGGAAAGACTGTATGAAGAAGGGGGAGTGGCCACAAAAGCCCCATTGCTGCAGTTGTGTGAGAATACAGTGTCTCCAAGTAGTATCGTATGTCTTACTTTTATCGAAGAATATGCCAATACAGTGATGCTTATGGAGGAAACCCTGCTCAATAGCCGCCTCTAGGAGGGTCAGATTGTCGACAGTAGACTGATATCTTCAGAATCCACACGGAGTGGCTAAGGAGTTGCCTGGCCTCTAACAACCAGACCAGGTGATGGTTAACCATTCTCTCCAGGGTCTTTCCTACACAGCTCGTTAAGGCCGATACTCCGATAACTACTGGGACATGTGCAGTCCTTTCCTGGTTTGAGGAGGGGGATTAGAATTGCCTCCCTCCATGAGTTGGGAAAGTTGCCTGTCTGCCATATTAGATTAAAAGCATTCGAGGAGGATTTCCTTTGATGCTACTGGCAAATCTCGAAGCATGCAGTAACAGATTTGGTCATGACCGGGTGCAGTGTCACAAATCTGTGTGTTGATTCGAGCTTCCAAAGGAGAAAGGGGAGTTGTAGGCCTCAGAAATGTTGGACCTCAAGTCCAACTTTTCCCTCTCTACAGTCACATGATAGTGACGAAACACTGGATCCTGGCATGTATTGGCAGTAGTTTGTGCAAAATGTTCGGCCAGCATCTGAGCAATGTCTCTGGGTGTTGTTTGGAGGCACCCTCATTTCAGCACCACTGCTATCGGTAAAAGTCTGCGTTTGCCAGAAATCCTCCGGGTAGGCTTCCCACACTTTTACAGAAGAAGTAGAACAATTGGAGTCCAGGAACGCTTGCCATGACCTTTTCTTACTCTCCCTAATGACACGTCTAGCCTTGGCCCTCATGACTCGAAAGGCCCTAAGGTTGTCTGCTGTCAGTCAGCATTTAAAATGTCGAAGAGCCGCACACCATTCCCAGATCATAGAACGGTACTCATCTGTCCATCAAGGTACTGGTCGCCTCCTAAGATGACGTGAGGAATGTGGGATGGATGGGTCAGTGGCATGATGGATCACTCGTGTGATGTTAACCACCCATTCTCGGATGCTGTCGCAGTGTTCGAACACAGCCAGCTGGCTGAAAGGCGTCCAGTTAGCCCTGCTGACCATCCATTTTGAAGGCTTAACTTTAGGTGGTGAGCCATTTAGTAGGTGAAGATGGATTGGGAAGTGGTCACTGGAATGAAGGTCATCAATGACCTCCCACTGAACAGAGTCAACGAGGGCAGAGGAATAGAAAGAGAAGTTGATAGCTGAGAATGACCCAGTAGCAGTAGAGGAATGTGTGTGAGTACCCGTGTAGAGGATGTACAGCCCGTGAGACGTCATGAGGTCCTCCAAAACCCGACCCTGAGGGCAAGCCCCACAGGACATGATGGGCATTGAAGTCTCTCAGGAGGAGGAATGGTTGCAGGAGTTGTGCGATAAGATCTGTGACAGCCTCAGAGCCTAGTGCATCTTGTGGAGGTAAATACAGTGAGCAGTGATCCTTCGACACACTGAATTTGAACTGCAACTGCTTGCAGGTCAGTAGCCAAGGGAGGGCAGAGGAGTGGTGCGCATTAGTGACAAACACTGCGACACCTCCCTTGGTCCTTTCCCCTAATAGGTCATCCTTACGGTACAGCGTTTATCCCAGTAGCACAGGGACATCTGTATCTTTAAAATGAATTTCTTGTAAATAAAATCACAAGGGACATACCTGTGCTAGGAGTTTCAGATCCTCCACATGAGTCCTGAACCCACCCATGTTCCAATGTAGTACGGAAGCCATGTGATTAGTGCGGTTTTAATTTACTCCTATCTTTGCACCACAGAGGTGAAGCATTCTAAGAGTGAAGGGGAGTGGAGGGGCTGCCTGAATCCAAGGCATCTCACTCCATTATATCCTCCTCATCAGTCAGATGGGAAAGAATGATGTCTGAAAGCGTTCGGGACAGTGAGGTGGCAAAGACAGAGGGTTTCTATTTTTTTTTTTTTTTTTTTTTTTTTTGCTATGGCATAGGGGGCCGGCTGGGTCACTTTTATCCCCTGTATTTTGCATTCTTCAGCAAAAACAGGGCAGTCTCAGCTCCAGACTGGATGGTTCCCAGAGCAGTTGATGCAGATCGCTGGAGACGGCAGACAGTTCCAGCATCATGAGCGGCTTTTCCGCAGTTCCTGCAGATCACTTCACCTCCACAACTCATGGTTGTATGACCAAAATGCTGGTGTTTATAGCACTGCATAGGGCTTGGAATGTAAGGCCGAACATTAAGTCGAAGGAACTCTGCCATAAGATGTTCAGGCAATGTCAGAGAATTGAATTTGACTATAAAAATGGCAATCTTTTCAATTGCTCCTTTATTCCTGCGCATTCATTGCTCCTCATCAACTATCCCCTGGGATGTCCATTCTTGCTTCAGTTCTGCTATGTCCATGTCCATGATACCTCGGCATGTGACAATGCCCTTACTGGAGTTGAGAGAGGTGTACATCTCAACAATGATATCACAGTCACCCAGTTTCTGCGATTTCTTAAGAAGGTCTACCTGCTTTGACCTGTTAGTTTCGACCAACAATAAGCCATTACGTAATTGTTTTATAAATTTTAATGTTCCAGTGAGGCGTTCCTTACCCTTATGGATATAAAACGGGGTTACTTTTTCAAATGTCCCCTCCTCCCTCTTTATCACCAGAAACACATAGTTATTCACGACTCCATGAGCCCTGTCACTGCAGTCCAAAGCATTCTTATTATCAGGAAGACTAGCCTCTCTCATTCTTTTTGGATGAATGGGTGTGAATACTTCCAGGCAGTACACCCTTCCCTCCAGGAGGAGAAGATGATTTTGAGGGTTCCATCTCAGTCCCACGAACAGATAGGGTAATAAGGGTCCATTCAGACAGAGCCCAGCGTGCCTGAGTAAGCCTTATACAACTGAGGTACGGCAGGTTCCCCAGAAGTTGCTTACTAACGACTGTTCCACCTCAACAGCCATGTATCCATCGGCGTGCAGCACACCTTGAGATTGAGGGTCTTTTTTATAGAGGTTTATCCCATCCTCATGATCTGGGCGGTCAAGCCAAGATCCCCGTTCCCTGAGACACAAAATGTTCCACTGCTACGCCACGTGATGGTCGCTGAAGCATGCCCAGAGCTTACAGTGACTGGGGATTGGTGGTGCTTACCGGTCCCCAGCTGAAGAACCCCAGGGATGCCAAGCCCACACCCAGCAAATCAATGCTGAGCTCCTGAGGGCACACAGAGAGTTCTGGCTGCAAATGGACAGCACGATGGACACAGAAGTGCATTATGCATGTCTTGGTGGTTGAAAACTGGAAGCCATGGATGAGATTCCAGGACTGCTCCTTTCTTATGGTAGTTTGCAGTCTGCTTTCAGGAACACCCACAGTGGAGGAGCAACAGCAAATGCACAAACCATCAGCAGACACAGAGGGTGTCACTTTAGACCTCACAGCTGCAGCTGTATCATTGACAGCCACTAGAAAAAGGGGCATACACAATATGGAGCCATGCAGGACCCCATTCTCTTGTATATGGATGGGGAGCGGGGGTACTGTTGAAAGCACTAACTTAAACCTGGACACTACAGAGTGACAAGAAGTTCTGGATAAGAATAGGGAGCAGGACCCAGAGACCCCACTCATGTAGGGTACAGAGGATGTGATAACACCATATGACATCGTAAGCCTTTTGCAAATCAAAGAAGACTGCAATATGATGATGTCGCCGAACAGATAGCTGACTACAGTCACACCAAATTGTCAGCAGTAGAATGGCCTCATGGCACAAACCACCTTGGGATGGAGCCAAACAATCCCAATGCTCAAGATACAGACACAGCCACCAGCTCTCTGTATGTTTGAGAAACCTCCGGAGAACATTAGTGAGATTAACTGCACAAAAGCTGTCCACCTCAATGGGATGTTTACATGGTTTCAGTACTTGGACAACGATGCTTTTGTGCCACTGAGATGGAACTCATCCCAGATATGGCTGGGAAGGGCAAGGATGTCACATTGGTAATCCACAAAAAGGTGTCTGAGCATTTGGCTGTGGATGCAGTCTAGCTCTGGGGAATGTCAGGTCCAAGAGTTAGAGCACTGAGGAAGTCCCATTCATGGAATGGAGCATTCTATGGCTCCAGATCATATACTGTGAAAGGTAGCTGAATTCACTCTGCCCACTGTTTGAGGTCACAACAAGGAGGCTGACATTTCTTGTAAACAGGGGCTCAAGCGTACCACAGGGCGAACTGTTTGACAACAGCATCTAGGAAAGTGCAGATAACACCATTCAGGGAGATACCAAATACATCTGTGGGGGACTGGTGCCCACAGAGGCACCCTTGCCCAAACCTGTGAAGGAGAGGTACGTGATCAAATGGTAGTAACACAGTTTCCAGCATTCTTGGTCTGGCATTTTATTAGGTGGTGATCCCCACACAGAACCATTTACAGGTAATGAGGTGCTCCACTGATGGATGTCACTTACAGCATTGGAGAGCCCGTCCGTGATCTCTAATGGCCATGGCGATATCTGAAGCTTGGGGGGGGGGGGGGGGGGGCGCTGGCTGAGGAATGGAGTATCGCTAAATCTGCTGCTGATAGAATGGTAGTGGTTGTGCTCTCGACAGCCACACTGATACCTCCACATGGTGAAGTATTAATGGCGATGGCAGAGGCAAACGCAAAGGCATTCCCGTCGGCCCATCTGGATGGCTGCTCACGGGAATGTTACTAAGAGAAGGACAGGATGATCGGAAAATGGTCACTATAGAACAGGTCCCTATGGACTTTTCAATGGATGGAGGGGAGAACACCACGGTTGCAAATGGAAAGGTCACTGGCCAAACAAGGTTGCACTCTCGGTTCGAAAAAGAATGCACAAATGACAGGCAAAAGTTAGTAGAGATTTGTGGGTCTGTGCAGAATTCTGTGCGAAGCATACAACTACCACCGTCGTACCTTAGCAAAAGATCTGGCCAAGAATCTGAGAAAATTCTGGTCCTATATTAAATCAGCCACTCGTTGACCAGACTGATGTGGCAGTTGAAGATGGTAAAACAAAGACCTAAGTTTTAAATTTCACATTTTTAGTCGTTCACACAGGAGAATCATACAAACATACCATTGTTTGATCATCAGAGCCCTGTGTGGATGACAGAGTAATAAGCATACCTGGCATAGAGAAACAATTGAAAACATAATTCCCCAGGTCCATCCAGCTAATTCGGTTTTATAGAGTGTACCCTATGGCACTGGCCCCTTACTTAGCTTGCATTTATTGTGAATCTCTCACCCAACAAAAAGTCCCAAGCGACTGGAAAAATTGCAATAAAGAAGTACAAAATAACACATCTGCAATATTACAGACCAACACCCCAAACACTGTTTGCTGCAGAATTCTTGAACATATTCTGATTTTGAATACAATAAATTTCCTAGAGACCGGAAAGCCTCTGCCCACAAACCAGCTTTTTAGACAGCATTGTTCATGCAAAACTCAGCTGACATTCTTCTTACACGATATACTGCAAACTATGGATGAAGGGCAACAGGTAGATTCCATAATTCTAGATTTACAAAATGCGTCTGACACAGTGACAGATTAAGAGGGATAATGTGTAATCTTAGATTTGACATTAGATCCACAAAATCAGAATGACTGAAAGAAGACAAGTTTGCTTTGGTATCAGAAATCTGGTACAAGCACAAAACATAGCTACATACCGGGTCTATATATAACAATCGACAAACAGCTTTTTTAATCAAAGATTCACAGAGTTCATGGCCTCACAAACGGATAAATAAGGGCAAAAGTATGCTTTCCCTTATCTAGGAAAGGATGACAATATGCCAAATGATGAGGATCTTGGTGGTTTTGTTGTGAAAAAATTGAGGCAACCTTAGCTCAATAAAGGAAGAAATGCTACATGTGATAATTTTTTCACCTCTTTGGCTCCCTCTGAAACATTGATAGCAAACGCTACAAGTCTAGTTGGCATCATACATTGATCTTACAGGGAAAATCCAGTCTGTATCAAGAAGGCAAAAGAAGTGTTATACAGCACAGTATTGCTGAAGAAGAATGATACCACACTGACAGTTTACAAGGGAGAGAACAACAAGAATGTCTCGACTCTCAGCACTATGCACTCTTACATAAAATTGAAGATGGTATGAGAAAAGAGACAGATGCAATTGCATTTTATAGTGGCTCTAAATAAGGAGTGGATGTGGTGAATCAACTGGCTCGCAAATACTCTGTCAAAGCACCATTGAGATGTCGGCCTGCTCACACGTTTTACAGATTGCTGGATTTGGATGGGATAAATGTCTGAGTATTGTACAGTGCTCTAAACAAGGAAAAGTTGAAGTGCAGAGACTTCAAACTGCAGCTGGGGGAGGAGCTTGCTGAGAAGTATGCAGCAACCAGGAAGAATAGTACCTCCGTCACAACTGAAAACATTCCTGAGACAAGAAAAGCAAACACATCGCCTTGTGAAGTCTAACTGTGAAGGAAACAAATCATTTGTAAAGTGTCATATGTGCAAGAAAATGTCCGCAACAAATTTACATCAAAAGACTATTATTTGTACTTATTATGTGATAGTAGCCAGTAAAGGTACCCAGCAAATGAGTAAGTTTTTTAAAGTAATAAATGATAAGTTGTTAAAAGCTACTTTATTTTTGCAGTTCTAGGTATGTCCAAATATAAGTGGTTCTAGTGTTAAGCAATAGAACCCAGTACGTTGTCCTCAATGGCGAGTATCATGCAGAGTGCCCCACGGAAGTGCGACAGGACCACTATTATATTCTATATATGTAAATGATATGGCGGACAAAGTGGGCAGCAATGTGCAGTTGTTTGCTGGTAGTGCTGTGGTGTACAGGGAGGTGTTGAAGTTTAATGACTGTAGGATGGGACAAGATGACAGGCAGTTGGTGTGATGAATGGCAAAAATTTAGAAAAATGGAAGTTAATGCAGATGAGTAGGAAAAACAATCCTGTATGTTTGTACACAGCTTTAGTAATGTACTGCTTGACACAATCACATTGTTTTAAATATCTGAGTGTATCTTTGCAAAGTCATACAAAATGGAACAAGCATGTTAGGATTGTGATTCATCTGTAAAGGAGACCACATACAGGACACTAGCGGACCTATTCTGAGTACTGCTCGAGTGTTTTGGACCCGTACCAGGTCAGATTAAAGAAAGACATCAAAGCAGTTCTGAGGTGGGCCACTGGATTTGTTACCAGTAGGTTCGAACAATATGCAAATGTTGTGGAGATGCTTCGGGAACTCAAATCGGAATCTCCTGAGGGGAGGTGACATTCTTTTTGAGGAACAGTATTGAGAAAATATGAAGAACAGACACTGAAGCTGACTGTATAATTATTCTACTGCTGTCAACATTCATTTCATGTAAGGACCAAGAAAATCAGATGTGAGAAATTAAGGCTCATGTGGAGGAATCTAGACAATTGGTTTTCCCTTGCTCTGTTTGCGAGTGGAACAGGAACGGAAATGACAAGTCGTGGTACAGAGTACCCTGCACCATGCATCATATGGTGGATGGCAGCGTATATATAAAGATTTAGATTAGGCTCATATGCCACACTAAAGTGTACGGAGGCACTGGTATTCATGAGACAAAAAATTAGTTCTGTAAAGAAAGTGGTCACAGTTCCACCAAACAAAGGGTTGTGGGCACTGAAAGCTCCCAAATGAGGAAGTGTGGTGAATCTAAGTAATCAGTGCAGACTTTTCTGAGGCATTTCACCACTGGTTGGGAGATTCACATTACAGATGGTAAAATCCACAGCAGTTCTCACACGAACAGCCACAGCCTCCAAAGTCATACAGAGTGGCCTGTATTGCTGTCAACAGAGTCCAGAACATACGTGCAAACTCCGCCCAACACACTGTCATAGTCAGATCAATTTGTAAAATAGTCTCGATGGCTGCAGAGGGTAGGGGTCTGCATTTGCTAGGAACCAAGTTTTATGGAGGGAAATGCAGAAAGCAAGGGAAACAAAACAAACCACACAGCTCAGCAAGATGGTGGAAAAAAACTGCTACAGTTCCAGTGGAGGATCACACAATCAGGATCCTGTGGGGGGCAGAAGGGGACCAAGGAACCAGGTCATGCCCTAGGGTTGCCTGCTGCCCAAGTTGCGAGGATACAGCATCAAATACACATTGGTTCTAAATCAGTTTGTGTGGGGCTCCAGTGCCACAGGGACCACTGGGAACTCCACCTCCGAACAATTGGGGTCCATTGGCACGGAGCGCCACTGGAACTTCAGTCTTGGAGGATTTCTGTTTCTTCTTCTTCTCCTTGAACAGTTTCTGGTTTCATGGACAGAGGATGAGTGCAAAACCCTATGACAAGGAACCTGAGTTTCCTTCAGCCACTGGTTGGTATCCAGTTGCAGATCAACAAAATTCTGGGAGGGGAGCATCTTGAGGGTCCCCTTCCTGCAGAGAGATTCTGGAGAAGGGAGTTGCTTCTCCAGATGCGGCTTGGAGAGGGTGATGGTACTGTTGCCAAAGACGATGATGATGTGGTAGCCACAGTAAATAACATTGTGATATGTACAGGATGCAAATGATCATATTTCTTATTGGCCTCCTGATATGTGAGTTGATCAAGGGTCTTGTATTATTGGATTTTCTGTTTTCTTTGATTGGTTGGTTGGTTTGGGGAGAGGGGGTGGGTAAGGAACCAAACTACAAAGTCATCGGGTCTCGATCCATGATTGGTGCATTTGGAAGTAGAGCCGTCTACCAAGAACGTTTTCCCATCTAGTTGGGAGATGCACAACAGTAAAAGTGAGAAACCTAAGAAGGTAATGGAAATATTTTTTACCATCAATAATAGAAGCGACATGAAGGAGATAGGGAATTCAGCAGGTGAGTGCCCTGGGGCTCTGCATTCGACACAAAACATCCCATCCACAGCTGTTCCATCCTTGATCCATTACAGTCATGAGCGCCCTCTATTCAACAAAGTGCTACAACCACAGCAGAAAACTGGGCACAACAGAAAGGAGACAAACTAAATAAAACAGAGTATAAGAGGGATAAAAGGGTAGCCTTGTCAAGGAGGTAGAGTCAGGGATCCTCTAGACCTAGATACAGTGGGAGATGTCACTTTCCCAACTACCCTAGTCCTGCTCCGGAGGGAGACTAAAGCTGAGAGTAAAAACCACTTTCATCGAGAAAACAGAGAACCATTTCAACCACCCGTGAATCGTCTGCCAATATTAGAGGCAACGAGTCTGGAAGTCCACACTAAGATGGAGGGCCAAAAGGAGCGGGCATTCCATCAAGATATGAGCTACTGTCTGTTAGACTCCACAACAACAATGTGGGGGTGACTAGTTACACAAAAGAAAACTATGGTTGGTTGGCTGGTTGGTTGGTTTGGGAGAGGGGAGCAAAAAGTGAGGTCATTGGTCCCATGATCTAGGATGGCAGAAAGCAAGGCAGGAACAGCACAAACAGCACAGTCCAGTCATCACACATACAAAGGGGAAAAAGGGATGTCAGTGCAGCAGGAAGAGGAAAGAACAGAACGGGGGTTGCTGGAAACTGGGAGAGTAGGGGTGTCTCAGAAACGCCACGTACAGTGGGGCATCGGCACCTCCACAGACCTGTCCCAACACCCACACACCAGACCATTATCATGATACAACAGGGCGACACCAGAGCAAGAAGATACAAGAAGAGAAGAAACAACATAGCACTACAGAGCAGACAAAAATGCAGGAAAAAGACGAGCCGTGGAGGAAAGGTCAAAGCCTCCGTAACCAGTGCCTATGCTAACTGAGGGACTAAGTCAGGAGGAAGATTCAAGGACTCATACTGGAGAGTGCAAACCACTTTCAGAAAGGAAACAGAACAGTTGTAACCATGCAAGAGTTGTCTGCTAACACTCAAGACGAGGAAGGTGGGTGGGCATATGTAGTGCGAAGGGCCAAAAGGCAGGGAGACACAGAGGATACATAGCGCTTCCAGTATTCCTTCTTATTGTGTTTGATTAAATAGCAAGCCTTAGGACGAAGTAACTTGAAATTTATAATGTTTCTCTTCAAAGGATGTCATTTGAACCATTACAGGATTTGTAGCCAATACTGAATCTCAACTGCAATGTCTTTGGTCCACCACGGCACCAGCTGACAGAGGGGGAGGGGTGCTGTAGAAAGGGGAATAGCAGTTCCAGAAGTGTGGATGTTCGCATCTGGTTTGTCTGGGGGTGCCAAGGAAACTACAGGATCACTGGAAAGTGGTTAGTCATGAACAATGTAACAAAGCTAAAATATTAGGGAAAGAGATCATTAGATTTATTGCATGCCAACCTTGTATAAGGCACCAAATGGTTAAAATTTTCTGAGTCCCAGAGCAAAGCTGCCTTGCTTATCTTACTGCAGTGTCGACACGAGGTGGGCATGAAGAATAACATTTCACCACCGAGAGTGAGTTAGGGGAAAACACAACATCTACGCTTCTGGCATGCCAGACAGTGGGCCTCAGCAGATTGTAGTAGGACAGAGCAGCTAAACAATGCTTGCCAAGAGCTTTAACAAACATGTCCTATGCTATAACAAACTCGTCAAGCAAGCACGGCAGCATGAGAACTGCTGCCACCTTTGTAATAGCAAGACCTATGCGGTTATGACAAGTGATACTGGGTAAACATAAGCCACTACTTTACTCTATAAATACGTCAGCAACTTAGCTTCTAAGGCAGTCAGTACGATGGACTGATGGTGTAAGTAATGTCTGCATTCAGTTCCCTGATTATAGTGAAATGACTTCCGACACAAGACTGTTGTGGATTTCCTGCACGCTACTGAGTAATGACTGCCACTACTGAGGAGATGGCTACCTTGCTATAATCAGCAGTCGCAGAGTTCTACAACACACACTGCCGCTGTTGCAAATGGGTGGACATGGTGGTCTTCCACATCACACCAGATCAGGACACCAGTGGTCCTGATACTTTGGCAGACAGGCCACGGCCTACCTGAAAAGCAGGACAAGATCATTTCCCTACACGGTTACATGACAATCATCATCACGGTTTGACAGAGAAAGCAGAACAGAGCACCTCTCAAATCAGTGTTTGTATGTCCAACACGTGCTGCCTTCACTCACAGCAGTGGAATCTTAGTATGGCCAGCACTAGAGCCACCACAAGTGGCAACCACTATAGCAGCAGCCTCCCAGAAACGGCATGTGCGGCATTAGCTACCTTGAGAGAACTGAAGGCCACTTATGATGTGATTCGTCAACAAGCATCAACAGCCAAAGTCAACAGCAAGTCTAGACACTGACTGTTAACTTATGGGAATAAATAACTATTCAGAATCTTCTTTCCCTGCACCTACCAGCAACAAAAGGACACCACCATTCTTCTGAGGAAAACTGCCATAGAGTGAATGGGGAGATCGCCTCCTGACACAAAACCATACTCTACTTCTGCCCTCCCAATAGTCGCATCTTGCGGATCAATAGCTGAAAAGGTGCCATGGGGCACTAAAGTGGGTAGGAGAGCCATCACTGAGGAGGCACAGATCATGGTCTGTTAGAAGCTAGTCAGTTAGAAGGCTCCTACCAGATGAAGTTTTACTCCCTCGTAGTGGGTGGTGCACGTTGAAGTCCCAAAGCAGAAGGGGGTGGGGGGTGGACATTGTTGGATTAATGAGGTCAATTCAACAAATGTAAGTGGCCTGCCTAGGGGGGTAGGTAAACACTGCAAATGGTAATCGCCGAGTTTGGTTGCACCCACACCACTATTGCCTCCAACGAGGTATGAAGGGGAATCCATTCACCAATGACTTCTGTACCAAACAAAGTATAGATCCCTCCAGATGCCCTCTCAGGACCTGCATGGTTCTGAAAGAATGTATGATAGATAACCACAGTGTCCAAGAATGGTCACCAAGAAGTGTGTTTCTTAGAGAACAGTGCAAACCAGAGAAGAAAAGGAAATAAGGTGGTGGTGTTCTGGCAGGTCACAGTCGACTGAATGATCACGTAACTGGTGTACAGAGTAGGCTTGAAGGGGCTCGGATGGCAGTCACACTGCAGGATCTCTGCCTGTCACCAGTGGGGATGGAACCACATCTACAAACATCAGCTCAGAGTCTGAATGTATTGGCAATCTAGCACCTCCAGGGGCACAGGAGGTGTCTTGCCCCAATTCTTATTCCTCCTATTTTTTCCTTCACAACCTTTGGTGGGCACTGTTTATTCAAGGGGATATCTGCACTGAGGATATGTGCAGTTCAAGAGTGGACAGCTCTGGAACAAATAGGCTGTGGCTCCTTCAGCTACTGTTTGCAGGGTGGCTACTTGGAGAAAAAACCCTTGACAATTCCAAGTAAGAAGGAAGATGGTGTCAAGAAGCTCCTGATAAATTAATGGCGAGACGGGGAGGGGGGCAACACACCCAAATAATGACTTTCCTGTTTTCTCGGCTGAGCTATATACCAGCCATAAGCAGTAGTTTAATCACAGTTTAAACATTGATAATTTATATGGAATAATATTCATATAATTAAGACACTTGGGGATGAAATATTAAGTATTTTAAAATTTGTGATTTATAAAATTCAATTGCAATGCTAGGTTAAAAATGCAGAAGTTCCCCAGATTTTATTCAATTCCTGAGATTTCCCTGATCTTTCCAGGTAAAACTAACTTCAATGGGAATTTCAGTTTTCTAGAAGAAAAGAAGAAGAAGAAGGCCTCCAACACAGGCGTTACCAGGGAGAGGGAGCCGTCACCAGTAGATGCTAAAGGAGGAGGATGCTTCTCCATTCAGGTGCGGAAAGTGGTTGCCAGAGCAGGTACTGCAGGAACAACAGGTGAGGAGGGTGGTGGGAGATCTGGTTTGGGGAAGGTTCTACAGCTACATTGCTACTCTACATATCACATTTAAGTGCCTAGCAGAGGGTTCATTGAACCATGCTCACACTGATTCTTTGTTATTCCACTCTTAAACAGTGTGCAGAAAAAAACAAAACCTATATCTTTCCATGCAAACTCCAGTTCTGGTTGGCTGGATTAAAAGAGGGAGAAAGGGACCAAACTGCAACGTCATCAGTCCCTTGTTCTGAATAAAACAATGCCACAAGTGTGAGAATAAAACAAACGAGTCTGACAACTGAAAACGTAATGAAAAAAGGGGCGGGGGGGGGGGGGGGGAATCACAGGTACGACGAAGGGCAGCAAACATGTAAATGGACAAAAGGGGACAAGAAAACCACAGAAATGCAAGAGACAGGATGAAGAGATTTAAACAACAAAGCAGATTACCATTGCTGGCTGACCATGAGAATAAAAAAGGAGAAGCCAGCCCTTCTGCAACACATTAAAACCTCCACCCTAGAAGCACTAGGGTGGAGGACACAGAGGAACATGCACTAAAACTTAGAGCAAATCATAAAACCCACCCTCACGAATAAAACGTAAACTAAATCAGTCAACGAGGTGTTGTCAGATAAAATTAGCGGCAACGAGCCTGGTAACCCAAGATTTTGTCACTGGGCAGTCAAAGTGGGACAGTGCACAAGAATTTGGGCCACAGTCAACTGGGCGCCACACTGACACTCAGGCAGGTCTTCATGGCACAATGTTGAACCGGCAGAGGACAACTGATTCCCTGCGAGAGACCCGCATGGAAGACTTGCGCACATTCGTAGTCTCCTTAATGACGCACAGTTCGTTGTGCGTACTGTTACGTCTCCTAAGGCTGAAAAACCCTATGGCGTAAGTCAGAGGGCAGGTCAGGTTCAGAGATGCCCATCTCCAGAAGCAGTTTCCGTGTAGCGTGTTTGGCCAGCATGTCGGCAAGTTCATTGCCTGAGATGCCGACTTGTCCCGGGGTCCACACAAACACCACTGAACGACGGGACCGGCGCAGGGCATAGATGGACTCCTGGGTGGACGCTATCAAAGGATGGCGAGGGCAGCACTGGTCGATAGCTTGTAGGCTGATCAAGGTGTCAGTACACAGAAGAAACGATTCCCCGGGGCATGAATGGATATACTGAAGTGCACGAGAGATGGCCAACAGCTCTGCAATGAATACACTGCAGCCATCAGGCAAGGAATGCTGGTCAAAATGGCCTCTGTGGACGTAGGCGAAGCCAACATGACCATCAGCCAATGAGCCGTCGGTGTAAACCACTTCAGAGCCCCGGAACACGCCAAGAATCGAGAGGAAATGACAGCGGAGAGCGGAAGAATTAACTCAATCCTTAGGGTCATGTGAAAGGTAAAAATCTGCAGCCTAAGCTTACACCATGGAGGTGTATGCAGACAGAACTGGATGGAAGGTGGTAAAGGGAAGGACTCCAGTTCATACAGAAAGGATCACACACGAATCACAGTCGTTAGCCCTGACCTGGGGAACCAATGCGGGAGATGAACTGCCACGGGTGGAAAAAGGAGGCGGTAATTCAGATGCTCATGAGAACTACGAATGTGTGCAATGTAACTGGCGAGCCATTGTGCATGGTGGATCTGCAATGGAGGGACTCCAGCCTCCACCATGACACTGGTAATCGGACTCGTTCTGAAAGGTCCCGTCGCTAGGTGAATGCCACAGTGGAGCACACGCAATGCTGAGGGCACCGCTGAACCATAAATCAGATTCCCATAGTCAAGGTGAGACTGAACAAGGGCTTTGTACAGCTGCAGCAGAGTAGCGCTATCTGCACCCCAGTTGGCGTTGCTCAGGCAGCGGAGGGCATTGAGGTGCTGCCAGCACTTCCGCTTAAGCTGACGAAGGTGAGGTAGCAAAGTCAATCGGGCATTGAAAACTAGTCCTAAGAATCGATATGTCTCCACTACAGTGAGTGAGTCGTCATGAAGGTAAAGTTCTGGTTCCGGACGAACAGTACGATGCCGACAGAAGTGCATAACACACGACTTTGCGGCCGAAAACTGGAAGCCGTGGGATAGAGCCCATGACTGTCCCTTGTGGATGGCTCACTGTAGGCACCGCTCAGCAACACCAGTACTGGTGGAGCAGGACGAAATGCAGTAACCTGCATACAGAGAGGGTGAGACATACGGTCCTACAGCTGCTGCTAGACCGTTACTGGCCACTAAAAATACTGATACACTCAATACAGATCCCTGTAGGACCCCATTCTCCTGGATAGAGAAGGGGGGAAGGGGGGGGGGGAAGAACTATGGGAGGCACCAACTTGGACATAGCTCCCACACTGTAAATGGGGCGTTTTAGGGTTCACTGTAGCATGTAGTAAACGAGAGGACTTTTCTTTCAATCTGCTGTTTGTGGGTGCGAATTGCTGGGGGATAGTTCTCCGATGCAGAGGCTCGAGCAGTGCTCAGCAAATTGCTCGGCAATCGCGTTTGTGTCGGTACATAGCATGCCATTGATGGTACCACCAGTTGCGGCCTGGTACCCAAAAAGACGTCTGACCTTCATCCAGACTTGGGAAGGTGACGTATGGAACCCAGTGGTCGACATGTACCTCTCCCAACACTCCTGTTTCCGTCGTTTTATAAGCTGGTGTACATGGGCACGGAGGCACTTAAAAGCTATCAGATTTTATACGGAAACGTGTCGCTTATGTCCCTATAGAGCTCGCTGACGCTCTGTAATTGACTCAGTGACTTCCGGAGACCACCAAGGGACTGTCCTTCGACGGGGGCACCCAGAGCGAGGGACCGCATTTTCTGACACAGAAACTGTTGTGGTAGTCACCTTCTCAACCATCAGATCAATGTTACCATGTGGGGGAGAGTCAACGTTGACAGCAGAGGTGAAGGCTTCCAAATCTGCCACATTTAAAGGCCTTCTGGGCAGGCGTCCGTGGGCATGACACCAAGGCAGTGACAGGAAGATGGGGAAGTGGTCACTACCACACAGTGCTCTCCAGTGGATAGATGGGAGATGTCCTGGGCTGCAAACTGATAAATCAATGGTCGAGTAACTACCATGAGCCACACTGAAATGTGTGACAGCCCCAGTATTCAAGAGGCAGAGGTCGAACTGAGACAGTAAAGTTTCGACATCTTTGCCTCGGCCAGTACACACGGTGCCACCCCGAAAGGCGTTATGGGCGTAAAAATCTCCCAAAAGTAGGAAAGGTTTAGGGAGTTGATCAATCAGTGCAGCTAATATGTTCAGGGGTACTGAAATGAAATGATCGTATGGCACTGTTGGCCGGGAATCCCCATGCGGGGGAGTTTGGCCGCCTCTTTAGTTGACGCCACATTGGCGACTTGCGAGTCAGTGATGATGAAAATGTTGATGGACACATAACACCCAGTCCCCTGCCGGGAATCAAACCCGGACCCCTTGTGTGGTAGGCAGTAACGCTACCGCTACGCTATGGAGGTGGACTTTCAGGGGTACTGCACCATCTGGAGGAAGACATACATTGCAGACAATTATTTCCTGTGTCATCCATATTCTGACAGCCACAGCTTCAAGAGGGGTTTGAAGAGGCACAGGTTCACTACAGACTAAGTTTAGGACATAAACGCAAACTCCACCTGTCACTACAGTTCCTGTAATATCCCTTATAGCCACAGAGGGCAGGGGTCCACATTGCCGGGAACCAGGTTTCCTGGAGGGCAATGCAGAAAGCACAGTTGCCGTAGCTCAGACAGGCAGTGGAAAAAACGCAGCAGTTCTACTTGAGGATGACATCATCATGAGACTGGGAAGGCATGGAACATTCAATGAGGCAGTTTACGCCTCAGGGTCACCTGCTGCCACTGACTTTTTGTCTGAGCAGTCCATATCCATTGTGTCTGAGGGTCCGGTGAGATCCAGGTCCTCAGTGGACAGCAGAATCTCCACACCATCCTCAGATGCAGAGCTCGTAGGTAGCAGTGGTGTGTGTGCCACCCCAAGTTCCTTTTTCTTAAGGGTCTTCTTTTTCGAGTTGACGTACTATGCTTCATGGTGTGTCACCCCCACTGATGCGACCCACTCCAACCAGGGGCCCTCCCCACGGGCGCTATCCACCCGCAGTGAAGGCCACCTGGCAGGATAGCCATTGCCAGGAGTCCCTATGCCGCAGGGGGAGGTATTGGCACAGGCATCAGCAGAGCGATCCCTGTGTTATCAGGGGGCTATAACCAACAGGGTACATGGCGGCCCCACCACAACGGACTGGATACCATGCTGGATATGAGGTACAGAGAAATCCATGGTCATCGGCACAGAAAGTGACACTGCACAATGCATGGTGGAAAATGCACCCAGGAAGGTGTCCTTGCCCAAGAGATGGAGAATGGGCAGGATTGCAATATGACAATTAGAAAGTGGGCTAAGAATCTCAATGCGCGATGGACACGATGCACCATGTGAGGCGCCCGTCCCCAATTGGCTCGCTATTTGAGAAAATTTTGAAAATAAAGGCCAAAACGTGAGAGACTCCTTTTAGTCGCATCTTACGACAGGCAGGAATACCTCAGGCCTATTCTAACCCCTGGACCTCCTGTTTTCCTTATTGTATAATAATGATGATCATTTCTCCCTATGTAGGTTGGTGTCATCAAAATATTTTCGCAGTCGAATCAGAAAGTTGGTGATTGAAATTTTGTGAAAAGATCCTGTCGCAATGAAAAATGCCTTTCTTTTATGATTTCCACACCAAATCCTGTATCACGTCCATGATAGTCTAGTCTCACCCCTGTTTCTCGATAATGGAAAATGTACTGCTCTTCTTTGAGCTTTCTCAATGTACTCTGTTAATCCTATCTGGTAAGGATCCACAATACGCACTAGTACTCAAAAAGGAGATGGACAAGCGTAGAGTATGCAGTCTGTTTAATAGATCTGTTGCATCTTCTAAGTGGTTTGCCAAAAAAACACAGTCTTTGGTTCCTCTTCCCCACAACATTTTCTCTGTGTTCTTTCCAATTTAAATGGTTTGTAATTCTAATTTCTAGGTATTTAGGTTTATTTACGGCCTTTGGATTTGATTGATTTATTGTGTAACCATAGTTTAACGCACGGCTGGCCAGAAATTCTGCACATGTGCAGAGCTGCTGCATATGCGTAACTTCCTGATCAAAGTGTGCACACTTACCACACATGTAAACAGGGAAATGGAACCATCACTTTATATATATCTAACAGATGTCGCCACTTCGCTTTACCCAGTAGCTGTGATACACTGTACCTGGGGCACTCTGGTGCTCTTTTCACAGTGTGCAATACAATCAAGGAAAGGTATCACGTTATTCCATCACCCTATCAACCAACGTCACAGTTCTAATATAAAACATAGAAAAACACGTTGGCTTCCTAAATACCCTTCATGACAAGGGTATCAAACACCTCTCTCAACAATTAAATGATGATATTTAAGCATACCTTGAACAACTGGTTTAATACCAAAATTTTTCAGTAACTACGTTTCACCTATGTAACATGGAGCATGATGAGGCACAGTTAGTAAATTACAATTTTAAACTAGAAAAAAAAATCTGAAAGATGTTTACCAGTGGTGATGAGAAATGATAAAGTTAATGTCTAGCACAAAAGCACAGCACATTGATAAATGCAAGCAGTTGCGAAGATTTTCATCACTAATACTCAATCGAAACCTTGCTTTATTCATTTTCATTACGGAGAAAACTCTCTCACACAAACAAATAGATCAAAACATGGACATAACTCTCGCAACTTCGTGACGCAGGTGTGCAAATTCTTGCTGTGGAAAGTGTTCATAGAACTCTTTTGTACTTTGTACTGCAAAGAACTTGTCCTTCAGCTGTGTACTGCACTGCAGGTCAATCAGTTCCATCTGTAGATGATTCAGAGCATCTTCAACTGACGCTGCAAATGGCCGTGCAAAGAAATGAATGCAAGCACACACACTCAAACATCCACAAACCACACTAGAAATTGCTCCATAATCTTTACAATTATTCTTGAATCTAGCACTTTCGTCAGCCAAACCAAGGGTAGGGAGATGCACAGTGTTTTCAGACAAAAGTTGGCTCTCCCAAAGGGCAAGCTTCCTTTCAAAAGAATTTAAATTTTCCAATATGCCAGAAATTAAATTATTTTCACCTCACAAAATGACGTTCAGGTTGTTCATGTGAGATGTAATGTCCACAAGCAATGCACGGCCCAATTTACAGCAAGGATCTTCTAATTTCAGTTCACTCTTTCCCTTCTCATGTAAGAAATATACTACGGCCAAACGTAAATAAAAAAAAATCTTTTCAGCATTTTATCTCAACTGAGCCAGCATAATTCAGTACAGTAAGGCATGTCGCCATACTCCTCTCCTAATTCCTCCAAGAACTCCCGTAATTGACGATGTGTAGGCCCATGCGTTTTCAGATAGTTTACAGCACGACTTTTCTAACGTTACTGATTTTGCACAAAGTGCCTTTCTATGTAGAATGCAGTGAATTCCATCCAACATCTCTTCTGTGCATCCTAGCCTTTTATGCATCAGTGCTACGAATACTCTCTAATGGCCTCGCATTGGTGGTGTTTTATCTGTGGTCACCAAGGTTAACCAATTCCAATCCATATTGAGAACATCAATTGCTTGCTTGAGAGTTTAGAGTAAGTCTTCGCCTGTTGTAGTCCCTTTCAAAGGCAATAAGTCCCAAATATCCTCTGTTACACGCAGACCATTATCGACACCTTGTCTGTATATCAATACCTGAGCTGTATCTGAAGATCTGTTGCTTCATCCATTACAACAGAGAAAGCAACTAAGTCCTTAGCCTGATTTATTAACTGCCTGTGCACATCGCTGGCCATAACACTTACACGTTGTGTCACTGTTTGTTTGAAAGGATGATTTATTGAGACCTGCTAACATTTGTGGGACACAAGAAGTCTGCAGCGTCAATGAGACAGTCTTTTACAAACTCCCCTTCAGAAAACAGTTTCCCGGATGTTGCTATTCTTAATGCAATTTTGAAACTTTGTCGCAGTGCAGATTTATTGTGACTGTCATTCTGGAAAACTAAACACAATATGTTGTACAGTAAAATACATACAAATGTAACAAAAAATGAAGAGTTCAAGAGGTATCAACTATTATGACTTACACTAAAAACGTGTTGATGTGAGTCATCCATTTTCTTACGCGCACTTAATTTGACTTGCCATTCTTCAGTGTTCACTACACTACAATTGTCTTTATGAAAGGAGCTGTAGCGTGTTTTTCAATCATTAATTTGCGTTGACCGCCTATTATTCAGCAGCACAGCAATCACCGAGTTTTAAACTACAGGTGTAAAGAAGAATTGCAGTTCCCAGTTGTGTTTAAATGTCAGAGACTACAGATCTCCCATTCTTTGCTTTTTTGCAGTACTAGTCTTTTCTTGGTACATCTCATATAAGGCTACAGTTGCCAGAGGGCAGCATGACTGGGAGTACTTTCATCGTCCTGGTACTGCATAAACAAGGAAGTGGATCCGTCGTCATTGATTTGGTGTACGTGTCTAGTCACAGATGTCACAGTTCCGATTTGCACACTGGCTAAGATGTGCACACCTGTCCTGTACTTCCACACTTTTGCACAGTGTGCAGCATCTGGCCAGCCGTGGTTTAAGGGATTCTTTTTTGCACTGCTGTGGATGACCTCACACTTTTCATTGCTTAGGGTAAATTGCTAATTTTCACACCATACAGAAATCCTAGGTAAATTGTTCTGCAATTGGGTTTGATCTTCTAAGGACTTTACTAGACAATAGAGGCATCATTATCTGCAAAAAACCTAAGACAAGCTACTCAGACTGTCTCCTAAATCATTTATATAGATAAGGAACAGCAGAGGGCCTATAACACTACCTTGGTGAATGCCAGAAATCACTTCTGTTTTACTCGATGACTTACCATCACTTACTATGAAATGTGACCTCTCCAATAGGAAATCACAAATACAGTCACATGAACGAGATGATATTCCATATGCACACAATTTGATTAAAAGAGGCTTGTGAGGTATGGTCTCAAAAGCCTCCTGGAAATCTAGAAATATAGAATAAATGTGACATCCCTTATTGATAGCACTCAACATTTTGTGTGAGAAAAGAGCTAGTTGTGTGTCCACAAGACATGTTTTCTACATCTGTGTTGATTATGTATCAATAGGCTCTCCGAGGTAACTCAATGTTCGAACAATATATGTTCCAAAATCCTGCTGCATATCAACGTTAATGATATAGGCCAGTAATTTAGTGGATTACTTTGCTTTATCGGGAGAATTTGAGGAAAGAGTGGTACATCTATAAGGGAAACTGCATATAGGATGCTGGTGCAACCTATTCTTGAGTACTGCTTGAGTGTTTGGGATCTGTACCAGGTCAGATTGCAGGAAGACATCAAAGTAATTCGGAGGCAGGCTGCTAGATTGGTTACTGGTAGGTTCAAACAACATGTAAGTGTTACAGAACGAAGATAAGATATGAGAACTTAGGGCTCATATGGAGGCATATAGACAGTCATTTTTCCCTAAGTGCTCTATTTGCACATGGAACAGGAAAGGAAATGACGAGTAATGGTACAGGGTCCCCTCAGCACGCACTGTACAGTTGCTTGCGGAGAATCTATTTAGATGTTCTGCCTCTCTTGAATATTTGTGTGAACTGTGCAACTTTCCAGTCTTTGAATATGGATCCTCTGATGAGCGAGTGATTGTATATGATAGTTAAGTATGGAGCTATTAAATCAGCACACTCTGAAAGGAACCTAATTGGCGTACTGTCTGGACTGGAAAGATTTGCTTTTGTTAAGTGATTTAAAGTTTCTTTGTGGAAACTATTATAAGCATCTCGAATTGAAGTCTGCAATAAATTTTGAGCTTCACTAATCTTGAGGTATTTGCATTAATTTAAATTTGCCATGCTTTTTTGTTGTTTCTGCAATATTGTCCTGACTTGTTTTATGTACTATGGGGGATGAGCTCTGTCTTTTGTTTATCTGACCTAGCCCAAATACAGAAATCATCCATATACAGAGCAGACGTGACCAATGGTCCAGCAGAGGCCACAAATTCATTAATAGTGATGAGAAAAAAAGAGGACACTTAATATGGAGACATGAGGAATGCCATTTTACTGTGCCTACGGAGAGCTCAGAACATTGCCAAACTGGACTCCCAATTACTAGTAGGACAGGTAGTGGCAAATAAAAATCAGGAGGGGGCCCCGAAGATCCCACTCAAGCAGTGTAAGGGGGATGTGATGGCACCAAACTGTCATAAACCTTAATGGAGAGTGAAGAAAACTGTGAAAAGTTGGCGGCACTGCGAAAAAGCCTACCAAACTGCGGTTTCCAATCGAAGCAGAAGATCAATCAGAGATTGTCCCTCCCAAAAGCTGCACTGGTAATGAGATAAAAGGTCCCAAGATTCAAGAACCCAACTGAGTCAAAGAGCCATAATCCATTCTAGTAACTTGCAGGGGACATTGGTCAGACTGATTGGTTGTCAACTATCATGTTATGACAGATCCTTGTCAAGCTTAAGGACAGGAACCACAATACCATCTATCCATTGAGAGGGGAAAATGCCTTGGAGCCAAATACAGTTGAATACTTTGAGGAGATATTGTCGCCGTGGAGGACTGAGGTGCTGAAGCAATTGGTTATGGGCAGAATCATGGCCAGCAGCTGAATCATGGGACGAGAGGGCCATAAAAAGCTATCATTCAGTAAAAGGTTCATTATAGGATTCCACCTGACAACTGGTACACCATATGTGGGAAACTTTAGCCCGCTGTTTCTGGAGAAGGAAGTCAACTGGATAGGAGACTGACAATGATACCATCACAAAATAAGGTACATGGTGTCCTACAAGAACTGAGAGATCTTTACAAAGGCTACCTGGAAGGGCAAGGCCCGGAACAGAAGACTATCACTGACAACGTTGGAGGGTGTGGAGTTTAGCCCATACCTGTGACGAAGGAACAGAAGAACTAACAGAGGAGACAAAAGTGTCCAACACATTCATTTGCTCTGTTTGATTAAGTAACAGGCTTTGACATGAAGATGTTTACAGGTAATAAGACCGGCAGAGGATGGGTGCCACTTAAGATGTTGCACGGCATGACGACAATCATTGACAGAGGTGCCAATGGCTGTGCTCCACCATGGAACTGGCTGATGGCAAACAGTGCTTGTAAAGCAGGGAATGGCAATGCTGGCAGCTAGGACTGTAGATAGTTTTAAAAATATCGGGAATCCAATATACCGATATCTAAACAAATATCATTATTGCCCCTCAATATATTGAGGGAGGGGAAAAAAAAGGTATCAATATATCGGCAGAAAAATATCTACGTACCAGACTACAAATATTGGCTGTACATAGTAAATATACAGCCAGTATTAGAGCTGTATAGTTATGTATTGGTATGTTATTAGATATTCTGTACATCAACAAGGTAGCAGCATGCCTATCCCCCTTAAAGCAAGAACTGGAAGGAAAACAATGCACCTTCATACTTGGCGATAACCAATTTACTAATAATGGCATCTGCATGTAAGTGGCACAAATAAAAGGTGTCCAGTGAGTCCATCGTTCGGTTTCATCACATTTAGATTTGTCCAGAATACTTCATGTTGAATTCCCAGTTTTTTTTCAATTCTGCAAACGCCCGCAACCTAGCAGTTGTAGTGTCAAAATTGCGTGGCGAAGTAAAACGTTAAAAGTTTCAGTTAGTAGTACCAAGTACGGCAGCATTTCACTCACATGCCTCTGCCTACCGCAAAGACCATTCTTGTCAATTAGATTTTTGTTCATAATTTTCAGCACATTTGATGAATTTGATGTGAATAAATAGCAACTAGCTGCATTAAAAATTATATTTTTAACCCACTGTTATGCTATTTCTTCACATTCGAAATCTTATTATTCCATTCACACGGCCACCCCTTCTTTGCGCCATCTATACTTGCTTCATACAGTCAAAGAGAAAAACTGGACATGTTGAAAGCTCATAGAGTAGTGAGACATGCTGAAAGTAAAATTACATTTTATTTCAAGTTCAAAAGAAATGTTTCAAATATTTACCAGAAATTGCAAAAAAATATGATATAAAATAAAAATATCAGCACTCGATATTGCCATTTTTTGGAAAAAATATCAATATTTTATCAACGTCCCTAGCGGTAGTGGATTATCGTATCGGACAACACAGATTACTCCATCAACAGAACCTGAGAAAGAAGATGTAAACACGACCTGGGACATATTCAGAGGCCAATCGGCATGATGGAAAGCCCAGTGGGGTAAACTGGTCACTGGGACGCGGGACAAGAAAGAGAGAAATGAGGAGAAGTGGTCACTATCACAGAGGTCATCATGTGGTGACCAATGTAAGGAAGGAAGAAGGGGAGGGGAAGAGAGCGAAAGAGCAATGGCAGAGAAATTGCCATAAGCAGCACTAAAATGAGTAGAGGAACCATCATTAAGAAGGCACAGGTCATAGTTCGCAAGAAATTGGTCAGAGAGGGTGGCAGATGTTAACAATAGCCACATGCATCAATGTGCAAATGCCACCGTAACCCACGAAGGGTCAGTGAGTGAGCATCAGTAAATTCAGATTTCTGTAGAATGAAACAAGCTAATGAGTAAAAGGCAATAAGGGACTGCAACTCTGGGAGGTGACAGTAGTATCCCACTGCCGGGTCACCAACAAGGACGGGGTGACATCCATAAATAAAGGTGTCAGGAGATGGCACAGCCGGGATCACTGGGAAGAAGGGGGGGGGGGGCTGGGAGGAGACTTGTCCAAGGACTTATGTTTTTTTTTTTTTCTTCTTCTTCTTCTCCTCCTCCTCCTCCTCCTCTTTCATAGGTTGAGGTGGTCAGGGCAGAGAGGGAGAACAGGCTTCTGCAGGATCTGGAACCGAAAAAGAGCAGGCAACCTTGGGGGTGTACAGACTGTCTCTCCTGTGGCCAAGTTGTGGTAGCAGGCATCTGGCCTGAGAGACGTCGGGGGTAGGGGTCCTGGGAGGGTTGGTTGGTTGGTTGGTTGGTTGACTGGGGTTGAAGGGACCAAACAGCAATGTCATCAGTCCCTTGTTTCAAATGTGGTCCATTCAGATAGACTGACAGCTCAGAAAAGTCAAAACGATAAGGGGTAAAAGGCTAAGAAACGCAGAAGTGCCGTCGCATTGTCAATGGTAAAAACAAAAGGAAGGAAGTCAGCAATTGAGAAATCCCAAGGCTATGCTAGAGGCAGGAAATATCCCACCTCCGATGCAGTACTGGCAAGACCACCTGCTAGTCAAAAGCGTTCAACCACTAGAATGTAGAATATTGTAAAAGGAGACTAACCAATTCTGATAAGTGATGAAAACTGAGTAAGAGAGAAAGAAAAAAGGATCTTGGCCAGGGAGGGGGGTCAGGAATCTCCAAACACAGCTTACACTGGGAGACACCCCAACCTTCACCACCCTGTCCCTACTCCAGAGTGAGATTAAAAACCCTAAAACTGAGAATAAAAACCACTTTCACAGAGGAAACAGAACCAGTTCGACCATCTGGGAATCGTCTGCCAATATTAAAGGTGAAGTGCGGGGAAGCCTGTACTTAATACACAGAGCCAAAAGAAGGGGGCATCCCACCAAAATGTGAGCTACTGACTGGAAGGCTCCACAACCACAAAGTGGGGGTGGCTCATTACGCAAAAGAAAACCATGGGTCAGCCTGGTATGGCCGATGCGGAGACGGCACAGGGTGGTAGAGTCCTTTCTGGAGAGGTGGAAGGAAGAACGCTATAGAACAGGTGTCACTTTAATCACACGAAGTTTATTAGACAAGGAGGTAACCTCCCAAGAGTTGGCCCATGATTGTGCGACGAAATGGGATTTGATGTGAAGCCGTAAATCTGCCGCAGGAGGGATTACAGAGAAGGAGGGTAAATGACTGCTCCCCCAACCAAACGATCAGCAAGCTCATTACCTGGGATACCCACATGGCCAGGGATCCAAAGCAAGTCAACGAAACAAGCAGCATGGTGAAGATCAGCGAGATGGTCATGGATGGCCGAGACCAAGGGATGGTGGGAAAAACACCAGTCAATAGCCTGAAGGCCACTCATGGAGTCTGTAGATAGCAAAACACCATGGAGTTGGGACTTTTTAATAAAGGTAAGGGCCTGGGAAATTGCCATCAATTCCGCAGTAAACGCCCCACATGTTGTTGGCAGGAGATGATTTTCCGGGCCCACATTGGACGAGCAGGCATATCTCACACGATCAGCAGATTTAGAGACACCTGTGTAAATAACAGCATCCTGAAACTCCCATAAAATTCAGCGGAAAAAACAACAGAACACAATCAGGGGAACAGAATCTTTTGGACCTTGGCGGAGATCCATCCAAATCCGGGGCCAAGGAATTAACAAAGAGGGGGTGTTGGGGAGGGAACGTGGGAGACAGGACAAAGAAGGAAGCTGAACACCATGGCAAAGAGACGCAAGGTGGAGCCCAACTGGTAAACCCGCCCGAGGCTGGAAATCAGGTGGTCGACGTCCTTGGTCTGGGAACAGGATAGAATAGGAAGGATGAGTGGGAGAGGAATGGACAGCGATTGCATAATAAACCAGAAGCTGGGACTGCCGAACAGAAGGGGGGGGGGGACTATCAACAGGGCTAGTAGGGAAGGCACTGGTGGCCCCAAACGGACACCACGATGGTGGACCCGATCCAGGAGGTGCAGTGTGAAAGGAGCAGCCGAACCATAAACTTGACAACCATAGTCCAAGCGAGACAGCACTAAAAACCGATAAAGGCGGAAAAGGATGGAGCGGTCCGCATCCCAAGAGGTGTGCGCAAGGAAGCAAAGGACATTGAGTTTACAGAAACATCCTACCTTCAGAAGTCTGATACAAGGCAGCCAAGTGAGCTTGTTGTCGAAAAGAAGAACCAGCAAACGAAACTGTGGGACCACAGGTAATCGTTGTGCATCAAGCTAGAGCTCCGGATCGGGGTGGACCGTAGTATGGCAGCAGAAGTGGACCATCCGTGATTTTAAAGGGGAGAACTGAAACCTGAGTGAGAGGGTCCATGGAGGGGCAAACCATATAGCTCCCTGGAGCTGCCGCTCTACAGAGGCCATCGAAGAGGAACTAACCCAAATGCAAAAATCATCCACATACAGAGCAGGGGTGACCAAAGGACCGACGGACGCCACGAGTCCATCTATAGCAATGAGGAAAAGAAGTACACTCAATATGGAACCTTGTGGGATGCCATTCTCCTGGGTCCGTGGAGAACTAAGAACAGTACCAACTCGAGCCCTGAACGACTGATGGAACAGGAACTAGCGGATAAAAATCAGGAGTGGGCCCCGAAGACCCCTCTCATGAAGTGTAAGTAAGATGTGATGGCACCAAGCCATGTCATAGGCCTTGCAAAGGTCGAAAAATACTGCAACCAAATGGCAGCGCTGGGAAAAAGCCTGCTGAACTGCGGATTCCAAGCGAAGTAAATGATTGATCGGAGACTGTCCCTCTCGGAAGCCACACTGGTAAGGGGACAACATATCCCGAGATTCGAGGACCCAATCAAGCCGACGGGCTACTATCCGTTCAAGCAGCTTGCAAACAACATTTGTCAGACAAATTGGCTGATAGCTTTCGACAAACAGGAGGTTCTTACCAGGCTTAAGGACAGGAACCACGATGCTATCCCTCCATTGAGAAATACGACTAAACACCTGGAGAAGATGTTGCCGTTGTGGAGCACTGAGACGCTGAAGCAGTTGGTAGTGAATGGAGTCTGGGCCAGGAGCTGTATCATGAGAAGAAGAAAGTGCAGTAAGAAGTTCCCATTCAGTAAAAGGTTCATTGTAAGATTCTGATTGACAAGGGGTAAAACATAAGACAGAAGCTTCAGCCCGCTCTTTCTGGTGAAGGAAAGCAGCCGGATAGAGGCTGATGCTGATGCTGTTGCAAAATGGGTCGCAAAATGTTCCACAAGAATCAATGGGTCCGTGCAAAGGCCATCCGGGAGGTAAAGGCCTAGGAGGGTGGACTGTCGATGGCAACCTTGGAGAAAGCGAAGTGTAGCCCACACCTGTGACATAGGGACAGGAGAACCGAGGGAAGAAACAAAGCATTCCCAACACATCCATTTGCTCTGTGTGATTAAGTAACGGGCTTTAGCGCGAAAGCGTTTAAAGGTAATAAGGTTGGCAACAGATGGGTGTCTCTTAAGGTGTTGCAAAGCTTGACAGAGATCACGGATGGCAATGGCTGTACTCCACCACGGGACTTGCTGGCGGCGAAATGGTCCAGATGAGCATGGGATAGCAAGGCTAGCAGTGCGAAGAATCGCGTCAGACACGTCACATAGGACATCATCAATAACCCCAACAAAGAGAAAAAAACGACCTGTGCAGTATAGAGGCCAATCGGCACGTGGAAAGACCATTGAGGTAACTTGTCCAACGGGGAGCGGGAAGGGAGTGAGAGAATCAACGGGAAATGGTCACTATCACAAAGGTCATCGTGTGGTGTCCAGTGTAATGAAGGGAAGTGGGAGGGAGAAGAAAGAGAAAGATCACTGGCAGAAAAGGTACCATGACCGGCACTGAAATGAGTAGGGGAGCCATCATTAAGAAGGCACAGGTTGTGGTCCGCAAGACTATGAGAAGACCTCGAGTAGATGGAAATGCACTGCCCCACAAGGGATGATGAGCATTAAAATCCTCGAGATGGAGGAACTTGCTGAAGAAGGGCAGTGAAGGCAGCAGGTGTAAGAGTCCTGTCAGGAGGGAGATAAAGATTGCAAACCGTGATCTCAGAGTCCAGGTGGACCCTAACAGCAACCGCTTCCAATGTAGTTTGAAGAGTAATCCACGTGCTAGCAACGTCCGTACAGACCAACGTACAAATGCCACCAGAGGCCTGCAGGGGGCCAATCCGATTTCAACAGAAAACACAGAACCCATGGAGGGTCGGTGAATGATCATCAGTAAAATGAGATTCCTGTAGAATCACACAAACTGCAGAGTAAAATGAAATAAGGTATTTCAATTCTGGAAGGTGATGGTAATATCCATTACAATTACATTGGATAACCAGAGAACTATGATTCAAATGGGGGGTGAAGAGGCTAAAGCCAGTTATGCCGCCGAGTCACCAACTGTCGCCGACAAGGATGGAGCGACATCCATGAACAACAGGTCAGAATCAGGTTGCTAAGGCGGAGACAGGACCTCTGGCGACACCAGAGGCTCCTTGTCCCAGGACTTATGTTTCTCCTTTTCTGTTTGAGATCGAGGAGGACTGTGTGGGAAAAAGGAGCCAGCTGCATCAAGATCTGGAACAGAAAGGGATCGGGCGACCTGGGGGGCCACACACCGTGGTTCTCGTGGTCGTTGTGTGGCAGCAGACCTTTGGCCTGGAAGGTGTAGGGAAGGGGGATCCTGGGAGGGGTGCCCTTGACTGGCAGATGCCGAAGAAGTGGGGAGGGGGAGCGGCGCCCACAGGGGAGGGTGTGGGAGCCACAGCAGAGGGGGCGAGGAGAGGGATTCGGGACTGGGGTAAGGAAGGGGGGGGGGAGGGGTGAAGATATAACTAAAGCATAGCTAGACCTCATGGACACAGGATGAAGACGTGCATACTTCTTACGAGCTTCAGTGTAATTAGACAATCAAGGGACATATACTCCTGTATCTTCTCTTCCTTCTTATAAACTGGGCAATCCGGTGAACGTGGATGACAATTAACATACACAGGAGGGGGAACACAGGAACTCCCCTCATGGAGTGGACGTCCACAGTCACCACAGAGAGGGGCCTGCGAACTGCGGGAAGACGTGTCCAAAACGCAAACACTTAAAACATCTCATAGGTGGTGGGATGTACAGCTTCACGTCACATCGATAAACCATATCTTGACCTTCTCAGGGAGGGTATCCCCTTCAAAGGCCAGGATAAAGGCACCAGTATCAATGCGATTGTCCTTCGGAACCTTCTGAACACGCCGAACAAAGAGAACACTCCGCCGTCCGAGATTGTCCCGAAGTTCCTCATCAGTTTGAAGGATGAGGTCCCTGTGAAAAATTACACCTTGAACCATATTGAAAGACTGGTGGGGGATAATGGACACAGGAATTGTGCCAAGATGGTTACAGACACGAAGGGCCACAGACTGGGCAGCTGAAGCAGTTTTGATCAACAACGAACCTGACCGCATCTTACTCAGAGTGTCCACTTTGCCAAACTTGTCTTCAATGTGTTCCACAAAAAATAAAGTTTTGGTATTGGTGAAAGTATCCCCATCAGTCCTGGTGCAAACCAGATAACAGGGGAAAGGTTTTGCCCTTAGCTGATGAGCCTGACCCTCCTCCCAGAGGTGGTCATGGAAGGGAAGGCCGAAGGGGCAGAAAAAGCAGCACTTAAAGGATAATTTCCACACAAAGAGACAGCCATAGAAGAATGGCCAGAGTTCTGGACCCAAACGCGTTTCATTCACATAGCATCCACCCTGATACCACCCACTCCAACCAGGGACCCTCCCCCCATGGGTGCCACCCAGCCAGGGCAAGGGCAGTTTGGCATGGTGGTCATTGCTGGGAGCTGCGATGCTCCAGAATGGCAAGCAACTGCTCCTAGGCATACATGGGGAGCCAACAGCTCAGGTATCAGAAGTGTGATCCCTATGATGTCAGGGGGCTCAGCCAGCTGGGTACATAACAGACCCACCACACGGACTGGCAACACATGCTGGTAACCAAGTAAGGTGGAGGCTATGGGCGGGGGGGGGGGGGGGGGGGGGGGAAGGAAGAGTGGAAGGAAGGGGAGAGAGGAATCCACACTGTAGATGCTACTCCTTCTCCAAATAGCTCACACTACAGAGAGAAAATTTAGAAGTGAAGGTCACACCCCAAAAGGGGACCAAAAATGCCAAAAAGGAAGGATGAAAAAGGGGAAGCAAGGGGAACCAAACCATAAGAAATCCAGGAATTCAGGTTGATAGCCAGGTCAACCTAAGTAAGAACACAGAGATGGGAAGGAGGAGGCAGTGGGAAAGGAGCAAGGATAGGGAGGGAGGGGCACAGGGAAGGAAATTCAGCCCAGGAAGAAAGAACTGCCAATTCTATTTAGCCTATCCTTTCTGACCACTGTTAGGTCCTTTGCAAACTGTTTGGCTGAACTCATCTCCAGCTTTAGCCAGGTTTCAGTGCTTATAACACTTTGAGCATCAGTTGTCTCTATTGGCGCTTGGAGCTCTGGTACTTCCCAAACACAGCTAGGATGATTTACAACTGTTATACAGTTGGCTGCTAGATCTGCTTCTTCCTGTGTTCGACTTGCATCCTTTGAGACTGAAGCCCTTTGTGTGTTTCCTCGAGACACACTAATCCAAAACACCACCCTGTCTACACCATACAGACCCCCCCCCCCCCCCCACACCTGCATAGCCGTCTCCTACATGTAATGGACTACTGACCTATTTAGTGGCATCCAAAAGCCCACCATTCCATGAAACAAGTTGAGAAATATGTAGTCCACACAGTTGCAGAACTGTCTAAGCCTCCACGCCGCTCTGTACTAGAGGTCCAAAAACGGTCCTATCAACTATACTGGAAATGGTGAGCTCTGCTTTCATCTCGCAAGCACGACTGGCAGCCTTTAACACTTCAGACAGCCATTTGAAACTGGAGATAATCTCTTCTGATCAAAAGTGACACACATCATTGGTACTGTCATGAGCCACCACCTGCAGCTGGCTACACCCTGTGTTCTTCATGGCATCCAGAACCTGTTCCACATCTGGAATGACTCCATCCTGTGTGCACGCTGACACTCTTCCCCTTCTTGGCAGCCATGTCCCTAAGGGCCCAATAAAGAACCTAACATTGGAGCTCCTGACTATCAATTATCTCACCCTCTGTGATTGCCCGGATCTTGCAGGCTGAGAGGTTTCCTCTGAAACAGGTCAAGCGACTGATTCTGGCTGAGGGACATTGTCAGCCACAGACAGCAGCACCTGGAACCTATTTGTCACACTAACTGGGGAGGCCTTACATTTGGCACCCCACAAAGTCTTCTGCAGCCTGCCATACCCTGAGGCAAGCTTCCACTCAGCCACAGGTAGGGATCAACCTCAATGTGAGCAGTAACCAGAATGGCCACTATGCGGCCTTATCGCCGGACTCGTGGGTTGTGCTCAATGTCTGTTGGATCCCCACAGCTGGTTCACAACAGTGATGACCCAAACTGCAGCTTCAAGCTGTGCAGCTGAAGCCAACACAGCCTGAGCTGAGAGCAAAGTGTCAACAACTCAGCTCGAATCCAAACACAGCAGTTGTAGTCCCTATGCACACTAAAGACAGAGGAAAACTGCACCACACAGACAAACAAATGAATATCGACATGTGCTACGAAACTCTACTGAAGACACTGACAAAAACACATGAACTTTGGCTAGTAAATTAGATTAACACACAGAGATTCAAAAACAAAAAAGCAGGCATGGGAGGAGGGAGGGGCAGCAATGGTAGTGATGTTAGGAGTAACTGATCGTCATATCCGCAATATGTAGTTAATTGTATTTCACGTCACAGATCAAGTATTGGGTGAAATATTTTGTTCACAGACACATCTGGTTTGTCCCTCTTGCCATGGCGTAGCCAGGGAAGGAAATGTTGTGGGGTTGTACCTCTCTGAATTATAATAATCTTTCCCATCTGAAGAGAATGCTGGGGCCTTGCAGCCACCAGCAGAAGAAAGTTTAATTCAATTGATGTGTGAACCTTCTGGCACGGTAACACCTGCTCTGGATGGAGGCTCTCCCCACGGGCACCACCCAGCCATGGCAACAACTACCTGGCCAGTAAACCATTGCCCAGAACTTCCATGCCCTAGCCATGATGGGCAAATACTCCTTGGCTTACATGACATGAACAGTGCAATCCCTGCATGGTCAGGGGACTACAATCATGCAGGTATTTGATGACCATGCCCCTCCCCCAATGGCTACCATACTGGGTTTTTGGCTAAGTGCCTTTGCAAGAAAGTAAGGGTGCAAGGAAAGAAGGCACAAGAGGTGGAATATAAGCTGCACTGGGTGACCTTCCCTGCATGATACACACTTCTAACAGTAGCAAGCCAAATCCAATAATGGAACCATAGTCATGAATGTAGTCATGTAGAATGCCAGAAGGGAATAAAAGGAGTGTCCAAAATCACAAACCATATTGAAGAACATTCGGTACTAAGATGACAATCCAATGGAAAGGCAGAGAGGAGGAAAGAATAATAGAAAGATAGACCTACAACGAAAGGAAAACTGCTGCAAGGGGTGGGCTCCATGGTGGCCAACCATTTATTCACAAGAGATATAAACCCCGCGGGGGTTTTTCTCTTTAGAAGATGGTGCAGTCTGGTGAACAGGGGGAACAGTGCTCCCTGCGGTTGACACACGCTGGCAGCGGGGCATATGGAATGTCTATGTGAAACTGATATCCACAATCCTCACAGATAGGGCTGGCATTACAATGTGAAGAAACATGCCCAAATCTCATGTATATGAAGCACCGCATAGGAGGGGAAATTTAGGGTTTCACATTGTATAAATACAAGAGGACCTTGACCTTTTCAGCCAACAAGTCACCTTTACAGGCCAAGATGAAGACCCAGTATCAACCCTATTGTTCTTTGGTGCCCCTGGACACAATGGACAAAATGCACACTGCATCACTCCAAACTGGAACATAACTTTCCAGTCTGTAATAGGAAGTCGTGGTGTAAGATGATACCATGTACTATATTGAGACTGTTATGCAGGGTGATAGTTCCAGGAATTTCAGGGGGAGGGGATGAGGATCCTAAATCATAAACCTAACCAGAGCAAGATCAGCACCAAGAAGACCATCCAATGTGGATAGGCAGAGAGGGGGTGGGGTGGGGGTGGGGTGGGGGGTGGGGGTGGCGGGGGGGGGGGGGGGGAGAACAGCAGAAGGACAGACTTGCAGTTCAGAAAGGGAAGTAGTGCTGTAAGGGCCAGGATCCTGTATTGGCCAAGTATGTACTTGCTAAATATATGTGAGACCCCTGGAGGGTCTCCCTGTTTCAGAAAGAAGTAGTCGGGTGGGGTGGGGGGAAGATTCGATCTTCTCTGTGTAATTGTGAGAAAGCCTCAAAATTTAGGTTTACTTCAATTGAGTATGTGAAAGAATACAGAGATTTTCTTCCATCTTTTCTTATTGTTATACGGGGGTGTTATGCAGAAATTATGGCTGCATCTTTTCTAATGTTTCAACTGTATCTCTGTATTGTTATCAATCCAGTGGACAATGAAACATCTCAGTGCTGGTATGTCACTTCCTCACTTTGCTCACAACACTACCAATGACAGCAATTCCAGCAATACAAAACCAAAAATCAGAACAAAACTTAAGCCTGCATTTGGTTAAGTAATGTTGAAAACAAAGTACACAGACACAGAATACCAACAAGACTATTTCCAAAAAAATTCAATTAATATCTCTTACTGTTATCCCAAAAACAGAATGAAAAACTGACATGATGAATTTCATTAACGATAATCCTGTAAAAGACTAACACAAGTCGTGATTTTCTCTGGTCAGTTTTTATGCTGCAACGCTCTCTGGTGTGGAGTACAGGGGCCTTAATAGCAGAATATTTGACTAAGTTCCTCCATATGTGGGTTCAAGGGGGCAAGTAACATGTGAACCACTAGACCTGCTGTTTCCCCCACAACTTCTTTAAATCCATAAATACTAAAACATTCTCAGATGACTATGAGACTGAAATAATTATGTCAAAACAAAAGAGGCTCTCATCAGCAGAAGTCTATGTGGTTTTTTTTGCAGACGATGCTATTGTCTATAGCAAGGTTCCAACAGCAGAAAACTGTTATGTAATGTAGAAAGACCTGCAGACGATTGATGGCTGGAGCAGGGACTGGCAACTGACAATAAATGTAACATGTTGTGTGTAAATAGGCAAACGAATCCCTGGCTGTTTGATTATATTATTGGCGAAACGTCAATGGAAATGGTAAGAACCATAAAATACCTAGGAATAAACATCCAGAGTAACCTAAAATGAAATGACCACGAAACAAATTTTAGGAAAAGCAGATGGTGCCAGACAGACTCACTGGAAGATTCTTAAGGAAATTTAATTCATCCACAAAAGCAGTGGTTTACAAAATACTTGTTCCATCAATTTTTGAGTATTTTTCATCAGTTGGGGGCCATTACCCACTAGGAGTGATTGAGTGAGTGAGTGAATGAGTAGAGAAGAGACAAAGAATGGTGAGTTTCATTTAGCGTAAATGCTTAAACTGCAGTGGCAGCTGCTACAAGAGAGGCATTGTTTAGAAGGCTACTGCTGGAATTATGAGAACATACATAGGTAGAAGTATTACTTCCTCCCACGTATCTCACAAAACTACCAAAGAAAACATTGGAAAAATTGCAGCTCATATGGAAGTTTATCTACACTTGTTCTTCCCACAAATTTGTGAATAGAACAGGGAAGGGGGAAAATGAGAGCGATTGACCTACCAGAGGAACCCCTCTGCCTCATGTATGGTGTCTTGAGGAGTATACATGTATATGTAGTACTGAAAGACTTAAGCTGAAAGAAGACCCTCAGAAGATGACAGCCTCTCATCAAGAGCTTTTAACATTGCATTACTACAACAAGCACATGTGATTTGTATTGTGGTTTGTGCAAACTGAAGCTTCACAGCAACTGTCCTATTCACCAATGAGGACATGTTTTCACTCGAGGGTGCGATGAACATTCACAACCTCCATATGTGGCTGGATATGAACCTACGTGCTACACACAGACATGCCTTAAAATGCAAATTTACCCTTAACATATGGCCTGGCGTCATCGGAGACTGTTTAATTGGACCAGTACATTCTCCTGTACTGATTCCATGGCAGCATGTATCTTTTATTCCCGAAAGAGGTTCTGCCGGACATGCTGGATGATATTCCCATGCCTATTCATCTCCACATTCGATTTCAGTATGATGAGTGCCCACACATTTCAGCAGACAAGTGAGAGCACACCTGCAGGCAACCTTTCCCGGCTGCTGGGTTGGTCACAGTCGCATGACCACTGTGATCACACAATCTGTCGTAGATCGATTTTTTCCTTGTGATGGTATCTGAAAGGCCTCGTGTATGAAACACCTGTTACATCGCCAGATGACAGAGTAGCAGGATTGCTGTGGCAGCAAGATGTCTCTGAGATACACCATGACCTCTTACAGGGTGTGCCATTAAATGCAGGGTTGATGTCAGGCAAGGCAATGCACCTGGACAAAACTCTGAGCATCTCCTGTGGTGGATGTCGATTTGTAGCATGTGACTAAATAACTACAGTGCCATTTACTAGCCCCAGATGGGCATTGTGACTCCCAGTTCCTACGAGACTACTGATCCTTGTTGTATGCCTGATGTGCCATGTCAGTTTGTAAACTTTTTTTGAATCGCCCTCTATAATGTAACCTGGCAAAAGCCAGTACACAGTTTCTCAAAAAGAGTTTTACTTTACCATCAAACATAAACTGTCTAAGGAAGGAAGCGTGAATGGTATTTAGATGGGTAGGTACACTCATTAACGAGGATGTACCAAACTGAATTTGGGAATAAAGAAATTTATGGCATAACTTGACTAAAAAATGGGATCATTTCACAGGATACATCTGAGGCACCACAGGATCATCAATTTTGCAATAGAGGAGTGTGGGGGTTAAAAATTGGTTGGTTGATTGGTTTAAAAGAGGGGGGAAGACACCAAACTGCTAGGTCATTGGTCCCTTGTTCCGAATAAAACAATGACACAAGGGGCAGAATAAAACAAACGAGATTTCCAACATAAAACAGAAAGAAAGGAAGGGCAACAAACACTTAAATGGACAAAAGGGGACAAGAAAACCACAGAGAGACAAGAAACAGGTAGAAGAGATTAAAACGAGAAAGCAGACTACCACAGCTGGCTGACCACGACAATAAAAAGGAGAAGCCAGCCACTCCGCAACTCATTAAAATCCTAAAAGCACTAGGGTGGAGGACACAGAGAGATAAAGGACACGTGCTAAAACTTAGATCAAATGATAAAACCCACCCTCAAACGTAAAACTAAATCAGCTGATTAGGCATCGTCAGATAAAACTAGCAACAACGAGTCCGGTAACCGAATATTTCGTTGCAGGGCAGTCAAAGTACGACAGTGCACCAGAATATGGGCCACTGTCAACCGGGCACCGCATCAACGCTGAGGCAGGTCTTCACGGTGCAGGAGATAGCCGTAGGTTGCCCATGCATGGCCAATGTTGAGCCGGCAGAGTACCACACAGTCCCTGCGACAGGCTCTCATCGAGGACTTCCACACATTCGTAGTCTCCTTAATGGCACGCAGTTTGTAGTGTGTACTGAGATTATGCCATTCTGTCTCCCAAAGCTGAAAAGCCTTGCAGCATAGTAACCAATGTAGGTCAGTTACAGGGATGCCAAACTCCAGAAGCGGTTGTCGAGTTGCCTGTTTGGCCAGCCTGTCTGCACGTTCATTTCCTCGAATTCCGACATGACCTGGGGTCCAGACAAACATCACTGAACGACTGGACCATTCCACGTCACAGACGGACTCCTGAATGGTCACTACCAAAGGATGGTGAGGGTAACACTGGTCGACAGTTTGTAGGCTGCTCAAGGAGTTAGCACACAGGAAAAATGACTCACTAGGGCATGAGCGGATGTGCTCAAGAGCAAGAGATATAGCCACCAGCTCTGCAGTGAAAACACTGCAGCCATTTGGCAAGGAGTGCTTTCCAATATGTTCACCACGAACATACGCAAAGCCAACGTGACCAACAGCCATCGAGCCAACGTTGTAAACCACTTCATGGCCCCGGCACATGTCCAGAATTGAGAGGAAGTGACACCGTAAGCCCTGACCTGGGCCACCGATGCGGGAGATGAACCACCGTGGTAGGGAAAATGAGATGGTGATTAGGATGCTCAGAAGAGCTACGAATGTGTGCAACGTAATTGTTGAGCAGCTGTGCACGTCCGATCTTCAATGGAGGGACTGCAGCCTTCACCAGTATACTATCCACCGGACTTGCCCTAAAAGCTCCTGTCGCTAGTCAAACGTTGCAGTGGTGCACAGGGTTGAGAAAATGCAATGCTGAGGGTGACAGCGAACCATAAACCAGACTCCCATAGTCAAGGCAAGATTGAACAACAGCTCTGTAGAGCTGTAGCAGCGTGGAGTGATCTGCACCCCAGTTGGTGTTCCTCAGGCAGCAGAGGGCACTGAGGTGTTGGCGGCACTTCCATTTAAGCTGACGAAGACGGGGAAGTGATACGAAGTTTTGGATAAAAATCAGTAGTGGGCCCTGGGAGAACCCACTCATATAAAGTGGCAAGGATATGATGACAGGTTGTGTCATACGCTTTCTGTTAATCAAAAAAGACAGAAACCAGGTGTGGCACCTGGAAAAGGCTGATGGGACGGCAGACTCAAGGAATACAAGATTATCAGTGGTAGAGCTACCCTGGCGGAAACTGCCCTGGTATGGAGTCAGTAGGCCCCATGACTCCAGGACCCAACACAACTGCCTACCTACCATACATTCTAACTGCTTACAAAGAATGTTGGTGAGGCTGATGGGCTGATAGCTATCCACTTCAAGCGGGCTTTTGCTGGGTTTGAGCAGTGGAACGATGGTGCTCTCCCACCACTGATATGGAAAGGTGCCATTGCACCAGATCCACTTGAAGATGACGAGGAGATGGCGCTTGTAGTCAGACGACAGATGTTTAATCATTTGACTGTGGATCCGATCTTCCCCAGGAGCTGTGTCGGGGCAATGGGCAAGGGCGCTGAGGAGCTCCCACTCTGTAAATGGGGCGTTATAGGGTTCACTGTGCTATGTAGTGAATGAGAGGACCTTGCCTCCCACCTGCTGTCTGAGGATGCAAAAGGCTGGGGGATAAATCTCTGACGCAGAGGCATGAGCGTAGTGCTCAACAAAGTGCTTGGCAATTGCGTTTGCATAGGTAGATAAAACACAATTTATGTTAACTTCAGGAACACCTGTTGGGGTCTGATACCCAAAAACTCATCTGATCTTTGCCCATACTTGAAAAGGTGACATATGGCACGCAGTTCTCGAAATGTAACTCTTCCAACACTCCTGCTTCCATCTTTTTGTAAGCTGTCAACATGGGCACGGAGGTGTTTAAAAGCTATTAGGTGCTCCAAGGTTGGGTGCCACCTATGTCACTGTAGAGCCTGCTTATGCTCTTTAATGGCCTCAGCAATTTCCGGCAACCACCAAGGCACTGTCTTTCGCCAGGGCCCCCCCCCCCCCCCCCTAAGGAACAAGGGATTGCAATTTCTGCTGCAGAAGCTATCGTCCTGGTGAGACATTCATATATCACATCGACGTTAGCGTATGGGGGATATTCAACGGGGACAACAGAGCTGAAAATTTCCCAATCTACCTTGTTTAAAGCCCATCTGGGTAGGCATCCATGGGCATGATGCCAGGGCAGTGACAGGAAGATGGGGAAGTGGTCACTACCACACAAGTCATCGTAGGCTCTCCAGTGGACAGATGAGCGAAGTACTGGGCTGCAAATTGATAAATCAATGGTCGAGTAACTACCATGAGCCACACTGAAATGTGTGGGGGCCCCAGTATTTAAGAGGCAGAGGTCGAACTGAGATGGTGAAGTTTTGACATCTCTGTCTCGACCAGTAAGCATGGTGCCACCCCACAAGGAATTATTGGTGTTAAAATCTCCCAAAAGTAGAAAAGGTTCAAGGAGTTGATCAGTCAGTGCAGCCAATACATTCAGGGGTACTGCACCATCTGGAGGAAGATATACAATGCACAGAGTTATTTCCTGCGTCAGCCTTATCCTGACAGCCACAGCTTCAAGGCGGTTTGAAGGGGCACAGTTTCAATACATACTGAGTTCAGGACATACACGCAAGCTCCACCTGACATTCTGTTATAGTCACAACGGTTCCTGTAATATCCCTTATAGCAATGGAGGGCAAGGGTCCGCATTGCCGGAAACCAGGTTTCCTGGAAGGCAATGCAGAAAGCAGGTGTAAAGCTAAACAGCTCCCATAGCTCAGGGAGGGGGTGGAAAAAACCGCCGCAATTCCACTGGAGGATGACTTGATCGTGAAGCTGGTAAGGCATGGAACATTCAGTGAGGTAGTTTATGCCTCAGGGTCACCTGCCACTGACTTAGTTCCTGGGCAGTCTATATCCATTGTCTGTGAGGGTCCAGAGAGTTCTAGGTCCTCAGCAGATGCCAGAATCTCCATCTCATCCTTAGATGCAGAGCTTGTAGGTAGTAGTGGTGTGGATGCCACTGCAATTTCCTTGGTCTTGGGGGTCATCTTTTAGGATTTCCGTGGCTGGTCCTTGGGTTTCTATGGCTGGGAGGGCTTCACTGATTCAGTCTCCAGGACTGACAAAGATCGTTAAGGCATATGACAAGCTCGTTTTGGGCACTTCAGCCACTGGCGGATGTAATCTTCCTCACTGGTAGAAACCTAGGAAGGGAGGGACCCAAGGGACCCCTTCCCAGTGAGAGGAGCCGAAGAAGACCTACATTTCTCCAGCTGAGAAGTTGATTGGTTGGTTTAAAAGAGGGGGGAAGAGATCAAAATACTATGTCATTGATCCCTTGTTCCGCATAAAACAATGCCACAAGTGGAAGAATAAAACAAACGAGACTGACAACACAGAATGGAGAGAAAGGAAAAACCACAAGAACGACAGATGGCCAACAAACATTTAAATGGACAAAAGGGGAGAAGAAAACCACAGAAATGCAAGAAACAGGTAGAAGAGATTAAAACGACAAAATAGATTACCATGGCTGGTTGAGCATGAGAATAAAAAGGAGAAGCATGCCACTCTGCAATACATTAAAACCTCCACCCTAAAAGCACTAGAGTGGAGGACACAAATGGACAAAGGACACGTGCTAAAACTTGGATCAAATGATAAAACCCACCCTCACAAATCAAACATAAAACTAAATCAGCCGATGAGGCATCGTCAGATAAAATTAGCAGCAATGAGTCTGATAACAGAAGATTTCATCGCAGGGCAGTCAAAGTGGGACAGTGCACCAGAATATGGGCCACGGTCAACTGGGTGCCGCATCAACACTGAGGTAGGCCTTCACAGCGCAGGAGGTAGCCGTGGGTCACCCAAGCGTGGCCAATGCAGAGGTGGAGTCGGCAGAGAACCACAGAGTCCCTGCGAGAGACCCGCATGGAGGACTGCCCCATATTCGTAGTCTCCTTAATGGCACGCAGTTTGTTGTGCATACTGAGACCATGCCATTCCGTCTCCCAAGGCCAAAAAACCTGGTGACGAAAAAACGAATGCAGGTCAGTTATTGGAACGCTGATCTCCACAAGCAGTTTCTGTGTAGCCTGTTTCGCCAGCCTGTCAGCAAGTTCGTTACCTGGGATTCTACATCTACATTTACACTCCACAAGCCACCCAACGGTGTGTGGCGGAGGGCACTTTACGTGCCACTGTCATTACCTCCCTTTCCTGTTCCACTCGCGTACGGTTCGCGGGAAGAACGACTGCCGGAAAGCCTCCATGCGCGCTCAAATCTCTCTAATTTTACATTCGTGATCTCCTCGTGAGGTTAAGTAGGGGGAAGCAATATATTCGATACCTCATCCAGAAACGCATCCTCTCGAAACCTGGACACCAAGTTACACCGTGATGCAGAGCGCCTCTCTTGAAGAGTCTGCCACTTGAGTTTGCTAAAGATCTTCGTAACACTATCACGCTTACCAGATAACCCTGTGACAAAATGCGACGGGTCCTGGTGTTCACACAAACACCACTGAACGACCGGACCGTGCCAGGGCATAAATGTACTTCTGGATGATCGCTACCAAAGGATGACGAGGGTAGCACTGGTCAACAGCTTGCAGGCTGCTCAAGGAGTCAGTACATAGAAGAAATGAATCCCCAGAGCATGAATGGATGTGCTCAAGAGCACGAGATATAGCCACCAGCTCTGCAGTGAAAACACTACAGCCATCGGGAAAGAAATGCTGTTCAATATGACCTCCATGGACATATGCGAAGCAAACGTGACCATCAACCATTGGTCTAAACCACTTCATGGCGCTGATACATGTCAAGAATCGAGAGGAAGTAACAGCGGAGAGCTACGGGGTGAACTGAGTCCTTTGGGCCACGTGAAGGGTCCAGGCGAGGCCGCGGCCTAGGTGTGCACCATTGAGGTGCACGTGAATGGACCTTGAGTATAGATGGTTAAGGCAAGGACTCCAGTTCAGATAGAAGGGATTGGACGCGAACAGCAAATGTAAGCCCTGACCTGGGCTGCCGATGTGGGATATGAACCGATATGGGAGAGAAAAGGAGACGGTAATTCAGATGCGTAGGAGAACTACGAACATGTGCAATGTAAATGGCGAGCAGTTGTGCATGCCTGACCTGCAATGGAGGGACTCAAGTCTGACAGGATGCTCGTCACCTGACTCGTCCTAAAAGCTCTCGTCGCTAGCACACCACGGTGGTGCACTGGAGCCAGTAAATGCAACGCAGAGGACACCACCGAACCATAAACCAGACTCCCATAGTCAAGGCGGGATTTAACAAGGGCTCTGTAGAGCTGCAGCAGCATAGAGCCATCTGCACCCCAGTTGGTGTTGCTCAGGCAGCAGAGGGCATTGAGGTGCTGCCAGTACTTCCACTTAAGCTGATGAAGATGAGGAAGCCAAGTTAATCGAGCACCAAAAACAAGTCCTAAAAATCGGTATGTCTCCACTACAGTGAGGGGATCGCCAGTAAGGTAAAGTTTGGTTCTCGATGAACGGTACGATGCCGACAGAAGTGCATAGCACATGACTTTGCCGGCGAAAACTGGAAGCCGTGGGCTAGAGCCCATGACTGCGCCTTGTGGATGGCTCCCTGTAGGCGCCGCTCATCAACACCAATACTGGTGGAGCAGTACGAAATGCAATAGCCGGCATACAGAGAGGGTGAGTCAGACGGCCCTACAGCTGCTGCTAGACCATTAATGGCCACTAAAAAGAGATACACTCAATACAGAGTCCTGCAGGACCCCATTCTCCTGGATATGGGAGGAACTATGGGAGGCACCAACTTGAACATGTAAAGTACAAAGTGACAGGAAATTCTGGATGAAAATCAGAAGTGGGCCTCAGAGACCCCACTTGTATAATGTGGCAAGGGTGTGATGTTGCCAGGTGGTGTGGAAACTTTCATGTTCATGGAGCCTCAGTTTTTGTGGAGCATTTAGAGGACAAGTTTGGGCCATGGTATGGCCAGGCAGGGGAATGATTTGGGATTGTATTTCTTTGCATTGAAGCTAGACCTTGACCGCTTAGAGACTGCTGGTGCTCGACCACCCGCACGAGATGACGTACTATGCTTCATGGCGTGTCATCCGCCCTGTTGCCACCCACTTCAAGCAGGGCCTCTCCCCTCGGGCACTACCCAGCTGCAGCACAGGCCACCTGGCAGGACGGCCATTGCCAGGAGTCCCAATGCCCCAGTGTGACGGGCATCTACTCCTTGGCAAATGCAGAAAGTTAACGCCGCAGGCATCACCAGAGCAATCCCTGTGTAGCCAGGGGGCAATAACCAACAGAGTACATGGCGGTCCCACCACAATGGACTGGCTACTGTGCTGGATATGTGGCGCAAAGAAGCCGATGGTCACCATCGCCGTGGAAAACGACACTGCACAGCAGATGGAGGAAAAGGTTCCCAGGAAGGTGTCCTCAGCCAACAGATGGAGGATGAGCAGAACTACAAACCCGCGACAAAGTGGCCCAAAGATCTCCGTGCACGATGGACACGATGCAAGGCACCCTTCCAAAATTGGTTTGCTCTTTGGGAAAATTTGGAAAAATGGAGGTCAAAGGCCACAGGGGACCATCACATAAAGCCCAAAACGTGTGAAACTCCTTTTAGTCGCATGTTACGACAGGCAGGAATACCTCGGGCCTATTCTAACCCCCGGACCCACAGGGGGGGTTTAAAAATTGTAGAAGTAGACGAAGACTTGACTGGGTAAGCATGTTCAAATGGATGTAGGTGGTGGTAGATCTGCCGATATGAAGAGGCTTGCGCACGAAAAACTAGTGTGGAGACCTGCATCAACTCAAACTTCGGACTGCAGGCCACAACAAGAAATATCTGTAGAGGAATTGGCAATGATTTCCTTAAACTGCTAACGATCAGCGGTTTCGGCAGTCAGCGAGCCATATAAAAGTGCTAGTAAGCTTTTAAAAAATTCCAAGCTCAATGTCATATTTTAAAAATGTGACAAGTGAAAGATTGTAGATGATAGTTACTCAACTGAAGAAAACCTGAATCAGAGAAATTAAATTATTCGGGTTTCTGTTCCATTTGTAAAACACTTAACACCCATCCAACTAATAACTACCGAGTGAGGTGGCGCATTGGTTGGCACACTGGACTCGCATTCAGGAGGATAATAGTTCAAACACGTGTCTGGCCCTCCAGATTTAGGTTTTCTGTGATTTAGGGAAACTGCTTCAGGCAAATGCCGAGATGGTTCCTTTGAAAGGGCACGGCTGACTTCCTTCCCCATCCTTGCCTAATCCGATGGAACCGATGACCTCACTGTTTGGTCCCCTCCCTCCAATTCAACCAACCAACCAATAACTAACATATATAATCAGCACTTATGTTTAGCTACTTCCCAATAGCCAGAGAAATTGTTGTGTATTAACACAGATTAAATCCAACTGGCATCTTATCCTGCCTCAAAACTATTGCCATATTTGAACTATGCACTGGTGTGTCAGAGCATGAATGTTACATATGACTAGGACAGAACAAGTCAGCTGTAGCTGAACACCAACAGGAGTTTGGCCAATCTATCAGTTTTTTAGAACCTCACATGCCTGCTCAGCAGACATGGAAGCATCAGCAAAAAATAAGAGAGACTACTGAAATAATCAATTGCCCTAACAGCATGTACAAGGAGGTTGGCTACAAGTTACCTATGGCATGGGTGCCAACGATTCCAGCTTGGTGGACAGCTTGTTTTCATCAGCCAGCAGCACTGCTTGTCTGGGTTTAACAGCATAAGCAGTAGCCATGAGATAAGTGCTGTGTAGTCTTAATGCCTCACTGGACGAAAACACTATCTCATGGATAAAGTTGCCAATTTGCTATTGCCTACCAATAGCTAACAAGAGTTCAAGTGTCGCCTACCAATCCCTTGCGAGTGGCCTAGGCACTAGTCTGCTGATACACTTTCCTACCAATCACCTACTAGAGTTGCCTTCCAGTCAGCCACAGGCAATAGCTTAACGCAAAGCCATCACCCTCCGTAACAACCTCTTTTCATATCATGCAATGACATCCCAGATACGTGACATTGGCAGCCATCAGATAACTGAAATAGACAGTACACAGGGGAAGACATTCCCACAGTTAACCACTCTGAACAGGACCAGAGGAAGTTAGTCAATGTGTCAGCAACTTAGTTGTTTAAATGTTTTATAATGACACACCCTAATAACCACAATTATTTTATTCAAAATGGCCAACACATTAATGAGAATGCCATATTAAAAAGCAGCCACCACTAACTTCACATCTAGGAAATAAGAACTTTTAGATACTACTGCCAGCTGGTAAAAAAGTGCAGAAAATCAATACAAATCCTAACAAAAACATCGCTGCAAAGTTAACTTCCAAATGGACACCTCTGAAAATAAAAGCTCTGCTCGCGATCTGAACTTTATGAGCCCCAGCAATTCATTTTGGTCTATACCAAAGCATAAGGTCCGAATTCTTGAAATTAATTACTGAAGCTCCCAGTAAAGGTCAACTTCCATTTACTAGGCCTATTAACTCCTTAAAGGTAAAATATTAGTAGCAATGCAGTTCCTGCTGATCATGTAAACGGTGTTCTCAGGTGTAGTTGATAGTGTCACACAAGCACCTCAAAAGGGTAGCTCCAAAGCAGTGTCCAGCACACAACAGAAGAAGAAGAAGAAGAAGAAGAAGAAGATAGATATATGCTGAATATGAGCCACAGGGATATCTCTGCGACCCAACAAAACATGAAATTATCCAAAGACCGTAACAGATTCTACAAGACAAGCTCCATATTCCGACCATATGCACTAATTATTATTTAGTAGATAAGGATTGTTATACTCTAGCATCTCATTGTGAGATCACCAAGCAGAAAATTTAGTATAAACTAATCTCTTGTACTAAACCAATATTCACGGTCCTAAAGTCAGCTTCAAATTCACATTATGGTTATAAGTATCATACTGTGGCACTTCACTTCACAACATTAAGCATGTGCAGTGATGCCTTTGGTAATAATAGTATAATTTAACACAAAGCACACAAAAAATGAAGCTGCTACTTAGTTATTCACTGAAGAGTGTGCTTTATTGGATTGATTGTGTCACCATGCTGACTGGAATAGTTTGACCTATTACATGCTGGCATGTCATTAGTATTTCTATTGGCTGTATGCAGGAGTCAAATGCTGGTTGGGTAAGGCAAGTGATATCAATGTATTTGACTATTGCTAGATTGTGTGCATCTGACCTACTAGACACTATCTCTGAGGTTGGGCAGCTACTACTGTGCAAAAACACACCACTGCATTAAGGGCACACCATGAGCTGCTCACCGCTGGGAAAATGGTGCCACTTACCATGGGCATGAAGATGATGACGGAGGTTGCATCTGACTCACGAACTCTGACAGCAGCTAGACTGGCATATTTGCAATTGCCAACACAATGGTGGGAGCAAGTAAAAGTTAAGTAGTAGAACCCTCTTGCATTTTTTTGTAGTTTATGTAAGATATACTTCCATAATATGCCACAGAACACACACCTGAGACTTGTCCATTATCAGTCTTTTCAAAAATGTACCTTACAGTTTCAGTTTTAATAATGAGGCGTATGTTAAATATGGTGTAAACAAACATTAAGCTACGCTACATGTCAATCTGTCACATCTATTTGGCTTTCACATTCATAGGCTTCAACACCTTACAACTAAATTATCACCGTCCAACCTGACATAGACCTCAGGACATGCTACATATCAGTGTCAGGGGTATAGAATCAAGTATCCCACATGTGAAACTCTGCTCAAGGTATCTCACAGAGCACAGTGTAGGGGCACTGGCATTACACACAATAAACGCATGGATGAAAAGGTCACGTAGGCTGGTGAATGATGGCACACGTCAATGGCTGTTTGTGTGTGTGTGGGGGGGGGGGGGGGATGGGGGGGGGTGCACACCCAATCTAAGATGATGCATCCTACCAACAGGGCTCGCAATTCAGGCATTTTCAAGTGTGGAATATGTACACGGTATGAAAAAGAGCAGCTGACATCTCTAGCTATGTTTCTTGTTAATGAATAATAGAGGAACCAAATGTCCAACCATATCCACCTGTTTGTCTACAGCACTCCACAGGCAGCATGTACCCCTCAGTGAGACAATGCACTACCCCACTCCCAACTTATCAGAATGGTCAAATGAACACTAAATAGATGTGGAACTTATTTTATGGCATCCCAGGTCACCTAATGTCTCTCACTGAGATCTGGGGTGTCATCTAGCAAGATATACACATTGAAATCTGTTCTGTCTCCATTCATTGTGGACAACAGTTGAGCGAGATAGCTCTCAACACTTTTGTGGACACCATGTCACAATGCCACTACATCAATGAAAGGGGGTGCTGAACATCTCTTGTACAGGAGTATAGTTAGCTCACACAACAACCAATGATAGCATCTGCTTGGTCACACCTTCTAGGCCTAGTCTGCTCATGGTTGTTACAGCAGTCTATTACATCAGATGGAAGTTAATAGTACACAATGTTTGTGGACATTAACATGCTCTTTTATTTATTTTCATTGTGATTTTTGTTTCTCTATGCAGCATGTTCATTTTATACTGTCAGCTATTGGAAATTGGCATTGAGGTGTGTGTACAGAGAGAGATGACAACTGTACTGTTCCTGCAAACGAAGTTGACATTCAGTGTGATGGCTGATGGGAGTGACCATAAAGGCATTACCCATTTACAGTTGTTCCCATTTTCACTGCACTAAGTGTCAACTTACTTTGTACAAATAGTACACCAACACAACGTTATTGCTTTCCATGTTCCATTGCTGAACACTGTTATTCTGTTGTAATTCAGTTACTAAGGTATGTATACAAGAAGCAGTGAGTAGCATATAATTATGAGAGTTAAATGCATCCTACTTTCTATCCCAGTTTATAGTGTCTTTGCCACCTGTCAGTTTGGTTTGTGTCACAATCAGCCCTCTTCAATAAAGTTTCCACATCCAAACTGTCACTCTCCTGAAGCAAAAGGAAATATTTTATAGGTCACAAAGTGGCCACTCATCTCTCTCTCTCAGCCTCTAACTCCCCATGTCTCTATCTCTCTCCCTCTCTCTTTCCAGGCTGTCAGGCTTATTATTTTATTAACTCATTCATGTTTGTACATTATAGGTTAGAAGATTGAGCAGAAATCTGTGATTCCCTATAATGACACACAGTTACTCAGATGGACACAATAATACATAATTTGCCCTGAAACTTGCAAGCTGAAACTGTTTGGCTTGATGTTTTTCTTAGGTGCTATTGTGCCGTGCTGCACATAAAATCTTTGATTTATAATATGAGACTTCACTTTTTAACAAAGATTTAAATCTGTATCACTCTGGTAATCACCCTAACACAATCGTTTGGAACGTAATTTTGCAGTTCTGTTTTTTTTCTGTCACATAGTAAATCCTTAATTATCAAGTTACACAACAAAAACATAATTCATGAATCCAATGAATGTCAGTAATGGGGCAATACGTATAAACACTACCCTTTTTGCTCTTTATAGTTTTTTTATCACTAAGGCTCTACAAAATCTTTTCAGTACATCCAAGACATATGGGTTTACACTTCGAGGAGGGGGGGGGGGGGGTTGCTGGCGTGCAGCTAGCCAAACATCACAAGGCACTGCAGGTTTCTACAACACAGGCAACACATGAAGCATGTGGTGCTCACAAAAGAGCTATGACTGGACAGCAGCAGGCTCTCATCACTGAAACATCAATCATACAGCAATTTTAATAGAGTATAGCACTCTTTTTGCATGTTGTTCTAACAAACTTTTGATGTGTTAAGGCTTTCAATTGTGAATATATTCTTACAAAAAGTAGTAATTGAAATGGTCTGATTTAAATGTACTCAGTAATTTTTCAGTGGCTTACGTCATAGCTACATGTTATAGTAGGGAGTTCACATGCTACGGCTGCGTGAGTACACACAAAGGTAATGCATCTGCCACCTCAAAGGCGATCTCTGTATCTAAATCAATTATAGTATGGCCTGAACAAGATATTACTCCTGGTCCACAAATGGAAAAAAAGGGGGGTACTGGTTTTCGAAACTCGACTTGAAGAAATGTGTGTAAAAGTTCATATTATACTGACAATGTTTTAATAGCTTTCACACTAGATCAAAACTGTAGACAGCACATCACAAAACGACAGTTTGCACATTACACAAGAAAATATGATTTTCAGTGCTGGCTCGGGACTTTTTCAGCGCTGAGTAAAGTTTTATCAAGGATGGTATTTCCTCATACATCAACTGTCGTCACACTAATCAAAACCGAATTCTCATATTAGGGCAATCAGTCTCATTCCTGAAGTCAGTTCTACGAGACATACATTACCTATTGACACAAAGAATAAATCCATCACGAAATTTGAGAACGTATGAAGATGCATTTGCAACAACAAGGTCAAGAAACTGCTGGAGCACAAATTGCATCAAACGAAGCTTATACAATACCTCCAAAACTGATTAAGAAAACACGTAAGGGACTTTTGAAGTTCGTTTGTTAAAACACCTTCGCGTATCATTAAATGAAGTAGTTTAATTACATGACAGTTGGATTCTATACGAAAACAATGAAAAAGCAACGTCCTAACGGCAGTGGTATGTTATTTCTGCTCATCAGAATACACTGGGCACCACAGATGGATAGAGTTCTTATCGCCCCTAATTACACAGGCTAAGTAAAAGCAACCAAATATATATTTCTAACGACTTTCAAAATATCGGCACACCATAAACGTTACCAGCCGTAAAATAGTTGCTTACCAATTTCGTTGCCCTGTAGGGCCCAGAAATTTTAGGTCCATCCATACTTGACAATCATTCACTATCAATAAAATCACTGTATTTATGTCACAAATATTGTTTTTTGCATCACACTTCTTGTAAACCTAAATTTGAATTTCGAAAGCCGTGTATCACAACACCATACTTGCGTGCCATTGGTGGATGACAATTCACATGCCAAAGTACATCATTGCCGAAGAGAAACCACATGAGCGCTGCTAGCAATGAAAATATCCAGCAATGAATTTATCGTTTCGGTTATCTGTACGTAGTCAGTCACCTCGCCACCAATACGCCGAGTGCCCTAACCATCATACGATACGGTAACTGCAAGCTGAGAGAGTCAACAACTTTGTTATGATCACTTTACTTAGCATGACTCATTTAAAGAGTCGCTAAGTGTCACAGACTCACAGCCAGACAAACGATGTGTACATTTTTCCCCCGTTGTGTACAGTATCATCAGCATTAGCGGCACGAGAGCCTTTCGTGAGCCTCAGCCTTCTGCAGAAGGCTATTCCATTCTTTCTTATTTAGTGCCGAACCCACCCAATTCTGAATTCCAATTTTCCTTATGTCCTTCCTCTCACCCAATCTTCCAACCCCCCTGGTTGCTTCAGGAATTGCAGTGAATGTCTTCTTAATCATTCGGTCATTAGCTCTTAGTTCACATCCTCACAATTGTCAAGCAACTGACAGTGTCTGGTTCATTACCAGTCCAGTCGTGCTCAAATAGGCCAAACAGCGGAAAGTTCTGCAGAAGTTTTTAAGACAAGTTTTACATATGCCTTCGAGGATGCCGAATCCGAATTTTCGAAGTCCCACCAAAATTTCGCTTCAGAAATGGGTCAAAAACGGAAAAAAACTTGAAAGAGTGGGGCTTTCTTTAATTTTCGCTTATAACTCCGAAATGACGCAATTTTCGGCAAAATAAAGACGATAAAATTTCACACAAAATAGATCTCAGAGAAACTTTTTTCGTCAGACTAACCGTATGACGTGTAGCATGTATTGAATTTAGCGCATCTGAAAAGAAATTCGATCTGCTGAGCTGGATTTTGATTTAAAAACCATCTATTTCCTGGAGTGGCTCGGCTATTACTCCACATTTCCTGGCTTAACAAAAAAAAGCTTTCAGCCAACCGACGGAACCTAGTATGTAGTATGCATAAGCTGGGACTGCGAGAGACTGTTCTAAACCTTTCTGAGAGACAAAAGAGTGAATTAGCATGGTCAACAATATGTCGGATTGAACCGATACCTGACTTGGTTGAAGCATATGCTAGTACCTCATCAAACTCATTAAGGTCCAGTACGGCAATCCAAAACAGGTAGGAAAACGAAAAAATAATGAGATCCATATGTCACAGAAGTTGATGGTGGTGTGCAGCAAATTTTCAACTATCTCAGTGAAAAGAATGAGAAGTCTCAGTTTTCCCTTCAGCACATCCATGGCGACTACCTTCCTGATGTCAAGACTGTGAAAGCTGAACTATTTAAAAAGTATGCAAGTGATACCCTTCATCTGCGAAGAAATCAATTGTTTTTTCTGTCTTTCTTGAAAAAACTGCACTGTTCTTACAGATAGTTGGTATCAGTCAAAAGGCCATATCCAGAGGAAGAGTGTTAGTGTGTGGTTGTTGAAGGTATTCGATTGCTGATTCACTGCACTGCACATTGAAATATCCTCTTCTGGACCATTTTTTTTTCCCAGAGAATGCGGTCCTCGTCACTGATACTGTCCAAAAAATTTTACTCGGCTAGTGATGAATAAATAGGAGACCAAAAGTATGGCCATAGGACACAATATGGTGGCAGCTGTCAGACCCAACTCATTCTTGTCACCACTGCAAGTTGGCCTGGCTACATTCATCTACAGGGTGAACATTAATAAAACTGACAAACTGCAGGAATGGCTCCCTGGCTGGAAAGAGAGGAAAAAAGATCCTATGAACATGTGCCCAGAAATGGATGGCATGTGTGCAACGTCCCAAGAGACAGTACAGAGCTGCATCTCACCCACATCGTAACACGTTTTAAGTGGGACGCAATGCATGCATTCACACATCTCATCATTGATTGCCACACTCTTTCACACATTCCAGCTTCTCTCTAAATAGTGTCACAGGCATTGTGAACACACTGTTGAAGGGCCTCCACATTAGGAACTGGTTCAGCATACACAACGATTTTCAAATACTCCCCCCCCCCCCCCCCCCCGAGGTAAAAATTCAGGAGATTTAAGTCCAGTGATCTAGCAGATCATGCTACAGGGCCTCTGCGTCCAATCCCACATCTGAGGAAGATGCTGTTGAGCTGCTGGCCAACTGTAATACAGAAGTGGGGTGGTGCTCCATCAGGCAGAAAGATATAACCTGTCGTATTGCCCAAGGCACATTCTGAAGCAGCCCATGCAGAGTATTCTGCAGAAAGTCCAGACATGTTCCTCCATTGAGGGGTTGTGGAATAATGACCGAGCCGAGTACGTTGTTGCCAAGAATCCCTGGCCATACATTGATGCTGAACTGATGCTCCTGAGATGCTTCAACCATTCCCCGAGGATTGTCTGTAGCCACAGATGACAATGATGCCAGATCTGATAAAGGTTGCTTAATAGGGAAAGAGGACTTATGACAGAAATCCCATAATTGTGATGGTATGGTGCAAAAACCATTGACAAAAGGCTTCCCATAGAGGGAAATTTGCTGCTGATAGTCTTGGCACTTGTTGTAGGTGATAGGGATAGTACCAGTTGCCGTGCAGGATACACATAATCGTACTTTGGCTTACACCATGTTGACGGGTCACTTGTCTGGAGCTGGTAAGAGGGTTTGTCTCTTTATCCTGTAGAACCTAGTCTTCCATATCTGGAGTACACACAGTCCGCCGCCTCCCTGCACCTTCGTCTGCCTGAAAGGATCCACAGTCACGTAAACGCCCAAAAAGAGCTTGAAATGTTGTGTGATATGGTAGGTGTCTGTGAGGGACTTGTTTTGGAAAAGCTGTGCTGCCTCTCGATCGTTTCCATCTACCTGACGATACACAAACACGATCTCGGCTTGTTCCTGTCATGAATATCGGACCATTCTGATGCTTATGGTATGGTGCGTCGATCACACAGTCGGCAATACAAGAAGAACACATGGCATTTGGTCTGAGGAACTTTCATTTGTCAGCGCCATCTGCTGTGGCAATGATGCATTTCCAGACATATGCTCCTTAGATCTTTTTTCCTTCATTTCCAGTCTGGAATCCGTCTTTGTAGTTTGTCGGTTTTATTAATGTTCAACCTGTACAAGATTTATGGCTCTCAGAAATTAGTTGGTGTGCTGTCTGCTTTAGGATGGAGTGCCTCCTACATAGAAGAAGTGCCTCTTGAGGTGTTAGCAATTATGGCAAAGAAATTGTAATTTGATCCATCTATGTCATTTCAAATTGTCTCCCGAAATGCTGATTACAAAACCCAGTCTCTTGCTGGAAACAACAGTTTCCACGTAATGAGGGGAATCCACTCTGTACCACACCGCATAAAGATAAGCCATATTTCCCATTTTTGTTATTATAATTTCCCATTATGAAATTCATGATCTCATTATTGTAACAAACACTGTACATTGCTTTCAACTCTAATTATTTACCTATTGTGTGGTATGAACTGAAATTAGTCACGTATTATCTTACTTAGCTGTAACGTATCTATGTTTATTCTCACTTTGCTGAAGAATCAAGTGACTTACAAAGCGTGAAGAGAATGAAATTTCTTTAAAATTTTAATATGAATAATATAATATTATGATAATTATTATTGTTGTTGCCAAATGCAAACCAAAGCATAATTATTATGTCATTTACATAAGTTATTTGAACAGCTTTTAATAGTAAGAGTGATGAAAGCTTTCATTTTGACTTTAGAATGAACATCATAGCACGTTGCGAGATGAGAAATTGGGTTTTGGTTATTGCGCCTAAAATCATGCCAGCTTGAGAGATGAGAAATTGGGTTTTGGTGGTGGCGCCTGAAATCATGCCAGCTTCAACGGGCACTACACGCCATATAGTTGATCTGACGAAAAAAGACATTAGAACCCAATTTGTGGGAAATTTTGAGCTCTTTATATTCGTATCTAGTCAACTTTACCGAAAATTGCACAATTTCCAAGTTAAAAGCGTAAAACCCAAAAAAGTCCAATTTTTCGCCTTCTTCCCAATTTTGATCCACTTCTGGGCCACAATTTAGCGTGATTTTGAAAATTCGGATCCAGCACTCTGGAAAACAGATAAAAAGCTTGTCAAAAAATTCTACAAAACTGTCCTCTAAGAATCACCATTTTGCTGGACTATATATACAGAGTGTCAAAGGAGGAATTGTCGATATTTAGGGATATAACAGGAGGATTGTTTGAAGCAAAAAAGTATAGTAAACATGCGCTCTAAAATGCCTATCATACCTTAAGAGCAATGAGCACTCTCCATCTTCGATATTGTGAAACAAATCTTTTCTACACCAAGATTAATTTAACAATAATATTAGGCTGTTGTTATTGCAGGTTCAGAAGCTGCGAAGATGTAAACGTCGACCACTTTTTCATTATAAAACGAAAACACATTGAAATCGAATGGAGTACAGCAGCAGTTGGAAATGGAAATGAAGTACCATGCTTCTTGACAGATCGTAGGGGAACGATGAGGGAGACCTGCATCACCGTACTGGGCAAGGTCCTAACGGAGGTGGTTTGCCGTTGCCTTCCTCCTACCATAATGGGGATGAAAGATGACGATGAAGACGACACAACAACACCCAGTCAAATGGTTCAAATGGCTCTGAGCACTATGGGACTTAACATCTATGGTCATCAGTCCCCTAGAACTTAAAACTACTTAAACCTAACTAACCTAAGGACATCACACAACACCCAGTCATCACGAGGCAGAGAAAATCCCTGACCCCGCAGGGAATCGAACCCGGGACCCCGTGCTCGGGAAGCGAGAACGCTACCGCGAGACCACGAGCTGCGGACAACACCCAGTCATCTAGGGGCAGGTGAAAATCTATTCTATGACCCCACCAGGAATCGAACCCAGGACCCCATGCTTGGTATACGAGGACACTGCGGACACAGCAGCAATTACTCCACGATTATTGCGGCAGATTGCTCGTGTTTCGAAATACACCCACCAGGGAGCATTGGTGGAAGGCAAGTGAGTCACTAAGTGTAACTAAGTTGAACTTTTTGTGGCATGGCAAAAGTTATGGCTCTTAAGTGACGCTCCTGAAAACTGGATGTTTCAAGCGAAACTGCAGTGCCACTGCATTATGCCATTAGCTATGATGTCACATTAATTTCATGTGTGAACCAGCTTTACAGTATGCACTCTAGAGCCAATGATTCCTAGACAATTTTTTCTTGTTTTGGTTCTTACTACCTCCTCTCAAAATATTGAAAGCAATGAGCTTGCCATAGAAGAGATTCGTTTCACAATCTCGAAGAGACACAAGTGCTCATGGCGCTTAAAGTATGTGTTTTAGACTTCGACCATAAATATAATAGACTGGCCCTGACGTCATTTTCGTGGCTCCAACGTCACGTGAATGTTGGCAAAACATGGTTGTTTCGTGTTGCGCTTATGGCTGTACTCAGCGTTTTGTCGGGGGAAATGGCATTACATTTCACGTGCAAGTGTTTCTATGATAGTGCAGATGCGTTTATTGAAATCTGCTGAAGTGACTTTGATATGTTTTTTACACTTGAAATAGAGTATCACGTAAATTAAAGTGTTGAAAGTGATGCCTGCAAAGTCAGACTCATATTACATTTTGGAAAGTATTTGTGATAATTCAGTTACAGAAGTAAGTATAACTATTTCTCGTTCCTACTCATAAGTTCCCTAAGGATGAAAACCGAAGGCAGCTTTGGATACAGGCCCTGAAACGGAAAAACTTTAAACCATCTGCACATATACGCCTTTTTGTATGTACAAGTGAGATTATAATAAGGTAAGAGCACCTATAGTCGACACATGAAGAGAATTTCTTTCTACCTTCTAATACTATTAACTAAATGTAGGCTCCAAAATCATTTCCTGAAACTTCAAAGTCTCACCTTTCATCTAAAATATCATTTTTTTTTAAACTGATAGTTTAAACTTTTGTAAAAATAGTAGGAACTGAACCTTTGAAGTTCACCTAAAACTGATACTCTAAAATGTACCTGCTGCTAAAGTCGACAATTTTGGCACCTATAGTTGACATAATTCCCATATCCATTTTCTTTTATAAGTGACTAGGGCTCAAAACGAGGCGAATCCAATGTTTAAAGTTTTGACACGAGCCCACTCTTACTGTTTAAAAGAATTTTAACGACATTTTACTTTAATTTATGGTTTATAGTAATTTCGTCCCGCTGCCCACCAGAGGGGCGTTCGATGTATTTGTTAGATTTTATAAATGGTACTGTGAACAAATCCAGGTCAAATGTAGTTCTGACATAATTTTTCGCAAACAAAAACGTAATTTTTGTTGGAAGCGTTTGGCAGTCAATTGAGAAATGTGGGTAAAATACGATACAAACGTAGGATGGCAGACCGCTGATTTGAAATCCCGCCACGTTTTGCCAACAGTCACGTGGTTTATATTGGAGCCACACCAGCCCTATAGCTTCTGCACAGCAAGGCCAGTCTACTAGAATCTATGGTCGAAGGTTTTAGAGCCCATGTTTACTCAACATTTTTGCTTCTAAAGATTGTTCCTGGTATATCCCCGAGTATTAATCATTCCTCCTGGGACACCCTATAGATTAAGACCTATATAGTTCATAGCTGATTCTCTTCCTCTGTACAACATTTCCTTCAATGGCCCAAGAATTTGTCTCAAGAACTTTCTTTCAACTTCTACATCTACATTATTTCACATAAGCTTTGTAGTATCTTACAGGTATCTAGTCTGGTCTTGATGCCTTTCCACTACTAAGTGATTGTAGTTGCTTTTCTACTCGTGATCTGCAATTTCGAAATTTGTACGACGATTGAAAGGAGGAACCGTATTATGATCTTCAGTGCTGAAACAGTTTCAGAAGACCGAATGCAGTATTTTGGTCTTCTCTCTGTTATCGTTTTTTATTTTCAGTGGCTGTATGGTCACTGAGTGACTAAATTGGTTATTTCAGACTGTGTACTGATTTTACATTAGACCAAATCTTGTTAGCGATTTTAGTTAGGTCAGCTGACAAAATTCTACTGTCAAAGTCACTGAATGTTTCTCTCATTGAACTCCTTAAGCCCATTTTCGCTTCGTTCAACTTTTGTTTGTCTGCTAGGTTTTGATTTCTCTTGGATTTGTGATGGAGCTCTCTTTGTTTACTTAGCAGTTTTCTGCCATGGCTATTAAACTATGGTGAGTCTTACCCATACATTCAGACCTCATTTGGAATGTAGTTGTCTTAGGTGTTCCACACCTTAGTCCTCAGCACTCAATATGTGATGTCAACTACTCAGGTACTCCGCAATTTGTCTCCTGTCACTCTTGCTAACAAAAATACACTGATAAGCCAACACGTTATGACCACTGACCATCGCGACATTGGATGCCACCTGGTGGCGTTGCGAGCATGGGATGCGGTGACAAAGGTATGTAAGCAGGGTGGACAGGGATCAGGAATCACTCCAGCGAAGATATGGGCTGTGTATGGGGAAACCCATTGAAATAAGCGACTTTGACAAAGGGCAGATTATTATTACACGGAGCCTGTGAACGAGTATCTCAAAAACGGCGAAACTGGTCGAATGTTCACGTGATACTGTCCTGAGCATCTGTGGAAAGAGGTAGGAAAGTGAAACTGTCACTAGGCGCTAGATGATTGGATGTCCAGGACTCCTCACAAAATGTGGGATTCAGAGGCTTGTCTGTTCTGTGAAGTAGGCTAGATGGTGATCTATGGCATCTCTGCCAAAAGAGTAGTTGGTCCGCCTCAGGGAACTTCCAGTCCCCTCTCCCCCTCCCCTCCCCACCCCTCCTATGATGTAATCTAAGATGGCTGTCTGGAAAAAAATGGCGGGAAATTCGTTCAGTCTGTGTCGAGCTGCTGGACTGAGAGGACCTCACGACGGTAGGCTATTATAGCTTGCATAAAGCATTGTTTAAACAATTTGTTTAAGGACATTGTTTATTTATTTCTGAAGCTGGAATATACCTCGAAATTGATGCTGGTGTTTAAACAATTTAGGTGTTGGTAAACAATTGCAGTACTTTTTTAAAAATTCCGATAGCGAAAGGAACCACGTAATTAGACTGTCACAAATCACACTAAACATATCTGAAAAACTTTCTCACGTGCTCTCTGTCCACTGGAGTTACGCCTGCAGGAAGGCGGCATGGGCTGGGCTCCCAGCACCGGCCAGGGTACGACATGCGGCAGCTGCAGGGCCATGTGAAGCACTTACTGTTGCACTGGAAATCCTCCTACCTGGCACACTTTGTTTCTTTGTGTCATGCCGATCGCCCCGATCACGCCACGGGTAGCAAGCAGCACACCAGAAGGCATGCTGCCTTCCTCCCTGGGAAACGTCATGCACTTTTGATGGAAATACCCCAACCTTTCTTTGTGGCACTTTTTTCAGGAAATACCCCAGCCTTCCCCTTGGCACTGAACATGAACTGCTTCAGGAGTTATCAAATATTGTGTGCAAGTAATGTGCGGAATATTATCACATACATGTTTTGAAGATGTCACAAAACTCTGCAGATGTTGCTTTAGAAGATGTACCAAGGGAAATATTAAACAATTCGCTTCACAAACTGAATATATATCACAGAGCTACTCGAAATACACTTGCACTCAAAACACTGTGAAAATCATAGTTGGAATATTTCAACAATTTGTGCGCATATTGTTTATGGAATATTGGGCATTGTGTGGAATATTTCAGGCAGTTTACAGGTTGAAAATGTCACAGGAACTAAATATAACATTGCACAAGGAGAGAGAGAGCTTTGCAGACGACACAATAATATTTAATCATTTTGCGATGTAATTACACTTTTTATTCCGAGGAATATCGCCATACTTGAACACAGACTCCAGAAAGCTTGAAGCGGGTTCTGGCACATTTGCGAAACCTCCCAGTCTTCATCTAGCCTTCTGCTAGTTCTTGATATAGTTCACATGGTTAAAATGCAGCTTGAGCTGGAGGCAATGCGGGAGGCTGAAAAAATACACTAACCACACGCTATGGAACCACCTCCAGCAGCATATACACAGCACCAACAGTCACATAAGTATAGAAAAAAGAAATGTCTATGTAGTAGCAGCTATGTAACCAAAAATTATGTTTAGTCTTGTTATAGCAACAATTCTAGAGGGGTTAGGTCTCACAGGCTGGAGGCTGGAGACTATTCACCAATTTCAACAGTCTCCAGCACCCAGTGAGAGTGTCGAACAGCCCTCTAAGTGGAAAAAAGAATTCTAATTTTTTGTTTATTTGTGACTGTAGTATAGGAGGTTTTCCTTCTTCTCTAACACACACACACACACACACACACACACACACACACACACACACACACACATATATATATATATATATATATATATATATATATATATATATATATATGTGTTAGAGAACCTCCTATACTACAGCTATACTACAGTCACAAAGAAACAAAAAAATATATATGTTTCAGGAAACATTCCTCACACACAAAGAAAGAAAATATGTTATGTGGACATTTGTCCGGAAACGCTTACTTTCCATGTTAGAGCTCATTTTATTGCTTCTCTTCAAATCACATTAATCATGGAATGGAAACACACAGCAACAGAACGTACCAGCGTGACTTCAAACACTTTGTTACAGGAAATGTTCAAAATGTCCTCCGTTAGCAAGGATACATGCATCCACTCTCCGTCGCATGGAATCCCTGATGCGCTGATGCAGTCCTGGAGAATGGCGTATTGTATCACAGCCGTCCACAATACGAGCACGAAGAGTCTCTACATTTGGTACTGTGGTTGCGTAGACAAGAGCTTTCAAATGCCCCCATAAATGAAAGTCAAAAGGGTTGAGGTCAGGAGAGCGTGGAGGCCATGGAATTGGTCCGCCTCTATCAATCCATCGATAACCGAATCTGTCGTTGAGAAGCGTACGAACACTTCGACTGAAATGTGCAGGAGCTCCATCGCGCGTGAACCACATGTTGTGTTGTACTTGTAAAGGCACATGTTCTAGCAGCACAGGTAGAGTATCCCGTATGAAATCATGATAACGTGCTCCATTGAGCGTAGGTGGACGAAACTAAAATGAGCTCTAACATGGAAATTAAGCGTTTCCGGGCACATGCCCACATAACATCTTTTCTTTATTTGTGTGTGAGGAATGTTTCCTGAAAGTTTGGCCGTACCTTTTTGTAACACCCAGGAAAAATATGTTGAGGACCGCATGCTGCTATGCGTAACACGTGACGCACCGTTGTTCATTTCGTTCTCGCTGTACTGTGTAGGTAAGACAAAAACACCTGTTAACCACTGAACGAGATACCGACGAGCTTCACGATCACATGTCATTCACCCATAGATACAACACATGACACTCCAATGAGCTGATGTGTATCTTCCAGTGTTTGAAAGATACGAGAAAGAACAAATCCCATCGTAATGTATGTGAAATTGTATCAGGACTTGTGAATCACACGTTGCCGGCGGTAACGGAGTGTACAGTCCCATGTTAAGGGAATGTGTGTTCTGTAAGCGGAAAGAGTGGTCAACGGCGGAAGTAAAACCACGGCGTGCATGACGTGTTTACAACACCTCTGCGCTGCTCACTATGCCCGATGCTCGTCGTGTCGACAGCTGCTAACGGCCGCGTCGCAGTGTTACTACAGTACCATGGCAAGTTTCACAAACGAGGAATACGCCGACATCCACCTCAGGGCTTGCAGATGGAAGAGCTGACGTTTCAAGGCAACTGTATCACGAGAGGTTTCCTAGCCGGAGCCTTCCATCCGCAAAAACGTTTTACTCTGATGACAGGCCCTTGAGGGAGTTTGGTGCACGTGTAGCACCTCCAGGATTTAGTGGTCGTGGCCGACAGTCGAAGTACAGTGCGGATGACGAAGAAGAAGTGTTACAAACTGTTGCGGAGGACCGAACAATTAGCACCAGGTCTCTCGCCACTGCGGTCGGAATGTCACAATCTACTGTTATGCGAGTGTTCCATAGAAACCATTACCATCCATTTCACCTGCAACTTTATCCTACGCCGTCAGACCCACGACCAGCATTTTTCACGAAATACTGCTCACTGACGAAGCCTATTTCACAAAGGAGGGTATAGTGAATTCGCATAATTGGCACGAGTGGGCGAAAGAAAACCCTCACAGCACAGTGATACGAGGGTACCAACAGCGATGCGGTGTCAATATCTGGTGTGGTATTATTGATCACCATCTCATAGCGCCACATGTGCTACCACAAAGGCTTACAGGAGCGAGGTATCTGCGTTTCCTGGACACTACCTTACCGAAATTGTTGGAAGCCCTTATTTTGGCTTCTCGTATGAACTTGTGGTACATGCATGATGGTGCCCCCGCTCACTACAGCGGCACAGTGCGGCGTCACCTGGACAATGCCTTCCCTTCGAAATGGATCGGTCGTGGAGGACCTGTAGCATCGCCAGCAAGATCGACAGACCTGGATCCACTGGATTTCTTTTTGTGGGGCCATCGGAAATCTGTGATTTATGAAGGAGAAGGCCGCGCGGGTTTAGCCAAGCGGTCTAGGGCGCTGCAGTCATGGACTTTGTGGCTGGTCCCGGCGGAGGTTAGAGTCCTCCCTCGGGCATGGGTGTGTGTGTTTGTCCTTAGGATAATTTAGGTTAAGTAGTGTGTAAGCTTAGGGACTGATGACCTTAGCAGTTAAGTCCCATAAGATTTCACACACATTTGAAGATTTGAAGGAGAGGTTGTTGATGTCAACACTCTTCAACGCAGAATACAACATGCCTGTGATGTTACGCAAAGAGATACAGACATATTGGATCGTGTTCAGCAATCCTACCTGCGAAGAGTTCAACTTTGCCACACACATCGAGGCCATCATTTCGAAGAGTACTTATAAACCACCACTGCAGCTTCTGGTCATGTGTTTCTATGTTAGTTTCGATTTGTACAGCTGTACTGAATTCGTCTGTATTAACTGCCACATACCTGTGCTGTTGTATTTTGCATTCTTCATCTATGTACTTGTTTCTTAAAACTAAGTCTGGGACACAAAACCCAAATTATAAAACATGTATGTACTGTAGTGCACCCGCTCCTCACGTTCCTTTCCCTATGCCAACTAGCCACGATGCATAATACCGGCCAGCGTAACCGGTACAAGATAGATGTGGGCGCTGTCATTGCTAACAGAATCGCAGACCGTCGTTTGACGTCGCATGCCTCACCTCGTGAGCGGCTAGACTACCTACAACTTCTCACATGTTGTACCCTGTTGCCGATCTGTCCCCTTGGCCAATGTCGGTGCACAGTAACACCCAAAAGTCCACTTCATATTTCCGGATTTTTACCATTCAATTGCATCGTCATTTTCTGACATAGGAATATGTGGAAAACGAATTTATGTTTGTAGCTCAGTGTGTAACAATTTGCACGACATATTTTTCCTAATTTATAACTCATCCTATATATATATATATATATATATATATATATATATATATATATATACACACACACACTCCTGGAAATGGAAAAAAGAACACATTGACACCGGTGTGTCAGACCCACCATACTTGCTCCGGACACTGCGAGAGGGCTGTACAAGCAATGATCACACGCACGGCACAGCGGACACACCAGGAACCGCGGTGTTGGCCGTCGAATGGCGCTAGCTGCGCAGCATTTGTGCACCGCCGCCGTCAGTGTCAGCCAGTTTGCCGTGGCATACGGAGCTACATCGCAGTCTTTAACACTGGTAGCATGCCGCGACAGCGTGGACGTGAACCGTATGTGCAGTTGACGGACTTTGAGCGAGGGCGTATAGTGGGCATGCGGGAGGCCGGGTGGACGTACCGCCGAATTGCTCAACACGTGGGGCGTGAGGTCTCCACAGTACATCGATGTTGTCGCCAGTGGTCGGCGGAAGGTGCACGTGCCCGTCGACCTGGGACCGGACCGCAGCGACGCACGGATGCACGCCAAGACCGTAGGATCCTACGCAGTGCCGTAGGGGACCACACCGCCACTTCCCAGCAAATTAGGGACACTGTTGCTCCTGGGGTATCGGCGAGGACCATTCGCAACCGTCTCCATGAAGCTGGGCTATGGTCCCGCACACCGTTAGGCCGTCTTCCGCTCACGCCCCAACATCGTGCAGCCCGCCTCCAGTGGTGTCGCGACAGGCGTGAACGGAGGGACGAATGGAGACGTGTCGTCTTCAGCGATGAGAGTCGCTTCTGCCTTGGTGCCAATGATGGTCGTATGCGTGTTTGGCGCCGTGCAGGTGAGCGCCACAATCAGGACTGCATACGACCGAGGCACACAGGGCCAACACCCGGCATCATGGTGTGGGGAGCGATCTCCTACACTGGCCGTACACCACTGGTGATCGTCGAGGGGACACTGAATAGTGCACGGTACATCCAAACCGTCATCGAACCCATCGTTCTACCATTCCTAGACCGGCAAGGGAACTTGCTGTTCCAACAGGACAATGCACGTCCGCATGTATCCCGTGCCACCCAACGTGCTCTAGAAGGTGTAAGTCAACTACCCTGGCCGCCAGCAAGATCTCCGGATCTGTCCCCCATTGAGCATGTTTGGGACTGGATGAAGCGTCGTCTCACGCGGTCTGCACGTCCAGCACGAACGCTGGTCCAACTGAGGCGCCAGGTGGAAATGGCATGGCAAGCCGTTCCACAGGACTACATCCAGCATCTCTACGATCGTCTCCATGGGAGAATAGCAGCCTGCATTGCTGCGAAAGGTGGGTATACACTGTACTAGTGCCGACATTGTGCATGCTCTGTTGCCTGTGTCTATGTGAATATGGTTCTGTCAGTGTGATCATGTGATGTATCTGACCCCAGGAATGTGTCAATAAAGTTTCCCCTTCCTGGAACAATGAATTCACGGTGTTCTTATTTCAATTTCCAGGAGTATATATATATATATATACTCAGCAGGAGTATATATATATATATATATATATATATATATATATACCTTTTTGTTGTTGTCATTGTTGTAGGTGAGATGGATCAGAGGCACCATATCCATTCTGACAAGGGTGAGATATTTGAATAGGTCAGGGAAATGACTCTAGATGAAGAGCTGCAAAGGCAGCATAACCTGGCCCTTTTAGAGGAGGATGCCTTTCTTGAAGGGATGGTAGAGATATCTGACAATGTTCATGCAATGCTCATGCCATGGACCTAGAATGTGATAGGTAATTACTCAGTCTGTTTATATAACAATATGATCGTCTGTTTCGTTATTCTCTCTCTCTCTGTTCTACCGTGGCCACATCTCTGCTGCCTCAGCACACCGTAGTGCGAGTACTGGTAGTGGCTAAACCTACCTCGCCAAAGCAGGATCCAGTGAGACACATCACACTGGCAAAAACACTGCTATTTGTAACGTAAGAGGCCACTTTGCCGCCCCTAACCCCCCCCCCCCCCTGCAGCATTCTAGTTTAGTGTCCTTGCATCAAATAACGAGCTACCACCCGTCAGGCTAGTGGATTAGGTCTACAGCAGCAGCATAGGAAGCTGTCGTTGCAGCAGGTTGCTCACACTGGCCTGACCCGGTAGTACTGTCTCATCCTCCTTCTCATCCTTATCAGAATCGTCGTTGTCAATGAAAGGTATGAGTGCCTCGGTGCATACCCCTCACCCCAGCAGCTGCCTCCTCCTCAACAACATCATCCACCAGGTGGATGCAATCGTCTCTTAGTTGTAGTATTAATGATAATTAACCTGTGCTAGCAGTAGTGCTCTCTCCGATCCTTCAAGTGAAGGACATCAGACCAGCTGTGTCATGACCCCTCAAGAATACTCAGCAGTTGTCAGGGCCTTTGAGGGGCATATCTCTTTCACCAGAAACGAGAATCTGGCTGGGGGGTATCATGACCCAATCAGGTTTTTAGAAGCATGCCTTCCAGTGCTGGAGATGGAGCTCCTCAAAGTCCTAGCTGATTGGAGATATAATACAATTAAATGTAACACACTACTCTGCTGTGAGCAGAGTGCTGCAGAAGAGAAAAGCCTGCACTACATATGTGGTGGTAATGGCATTATATCTTAGAGCACACCAATTGCAGAGTGGTATCATGAATCCACCTTGGGTGCAATACAGGCCCAGTTTTCGGAGATGGAAGTTAGAGGGTCAGCTAAAGCACTCAGCCAAATACCACACCTCGACATCCATGTTCATCTCTATGATCCATTAAAACGATGTTCCAGTTGTATCGAACTTTCTGAAGATATTAAGAACAAGCATTCACGTACTAATGTTCAAAATAAAGAGGACAATGCTCATTTTACGTGGTAAGTCCTGACTTGCCAGAGAAATTCCAAAAAACATGCGCAATGCACATCTCGATATGGAACAGGTCTTGACAGTTGTGGATGTGATAACTATGTATCGAGTTCCCTGTCAAGATCCAGGACATACCTATATTTGAGACTCAGAATACCATAATATCGGTTCATGTTTATGGCCTGGAGAAGAAAAGCAAACCATACGAGCAGGACAAGTGTACTATAGCTGGATCACTCCATTTTTCGAAATGTGCAGGTGAGTGTGATCATATAAACATGCTGCTCTTCTCTGAAGGAGATAATTAGCATTAGACATGGATCAAAGACATGTCTTCCCTTTCCAACTCCCATATGAGTGAATGTAAGGGTAAAGAACATTTAAAAAGGCGTCTGAAGGACTATGAATCCAAGGAACTGGTACTATAGTGCGCGTCATTTACGACGGCGGCCGAGTTTAGGTTCGTTCTGCGCATCTGACGTCACAAAACACAGTCAGCCAATGAACAGAGAACGACGCTGCCAGAGCTCGCTTGCAGTGCAGAGCACGGACGAGTGTCTTCAGTTTCAGAAACATTCAGTCATAAATAGAGTAACTGAACAAAAGCAATGTCTTGATAGCAGACTTTCTTTTATAGAAAGTTTGGAAAACGCATTCTTTATACCAATTGCTTCATGTTCTATTAATTAATTAAACCAAACAAGCATTAAGCCTCCTAATTCGGGTGATAGCAAGGAAAGGTGTCTGTATCATTCTCACGAACTGCTTTTACGCAATAAAGAACAGCGGTAACTGTTTATTTCCTATTGTACTATAGTGCGCGTCACTTACGATGGCGGCCGAGTTTAGGTTCGTTCTGCGCATCTGACGTCACAAAACACAGTCAGCCAATGAACAGAGAACGACGGTGTCAGAGCTCGATTGCAGTGCAGAGCACGAACGAGTGTCTTCAGTTTTAGAAACGTTCAGTCATAAATAGAGTAATTGAACAAAAGCTATGTCTTGATAGCAGACTTTCTTTTATAGAAAGTTTGGAAAACGCATTACTTTATATCAATTGCTTCATATTCTATTAATTAATTAAACCAAACAAGCATTAAGCCTCCTAATTCGGGCGATAGCAAGGAAAGGTGTTTGTATCATTCTCACGAACTGCTTTTTCGCAATAAAGAACAGCGGTAATTGTTTATTTCCTATTGTACTTCGACGAAACGTAATTCATAGTCATACCAACAGTGTTTGTCGGTGTTTTGCGTGATATTTTAGAGTCCTCCAGGAGTTATATTGAAAGACGAGCTGCGTTAGCATAATGGTTAAGGTGTTTAGCTACTAAGCGAAGGATTCTGACTCCAAACCTTGTTCAGTGCATAATATTTTCTTTATTTAAAAACAATATCGAAGTGTCTTACTTCATGAATTTTATTCATTTGAATGAAATTTTTTGAAATTTCTAGTGCTTTGTCTCTTCATTATAATCATAATAAGTTTTCGGTTTTTCTGATTTTGTCCTCCAATATTTCTTTTCACAGCCATTAAAAACAATGAAAAGGCAGACATACAATATTCATGTTATCTGTTTTGTTTGTATATCTTTTACCTCTGCAAACTTTTCAAAATTTCGTGCAATGGTTTACTACATTTAATGCTGCACAATAAGTGCGTTGAACATCGAAACAAAATTAGGTCATTTATGGGGGGGAGATATCAGTCAAGAAGATGTGTAAAAATCAAATTTTTGGGCCAAATAGTTTTTGTGAAATCGAATGATAAGTGTGTCAAAGCAGTCAGAACACCATGTGTCTGCACAGGCAAGCAGTGCAGTGATGACAAAATCGCGCATAGTGCGGAATGCGGGGAACACGTCTCTGTAGCAGCGAAAGGGTTAATGAGGCCGTAGTGGCTTTACTTCATAAACTGCGCGATCCCCCCTAAACGTAAGTTTGCGAACTATACTATACTATGGCGCTGTTTCTCTTGGCGCGTGCTTCGTTTGCAACTGGTAACGCAGCAATCTCCCACGTCTGGGCGGGCATGCGCGAGCCGCCAAGATAAAAGAATTGAACTATAGTTGTTAGGCCTTCAGAAGAAAACGAGTTCATTAAATTCAAGAATGCTCACCACCAGGAGCGATGTCCATTAGTTTTATTCACTGACTTTGAATGTCTCCTTGCTCCTATCATCCACCGTGAAGGGAACCTCTTAGCCTCACATACTACCTTCACGAAAAACACGTACCATATGTGGCAGTTTACCAACTTGTATACTCATATGATTCCAGTCTTAACCACTATGAGTCTTATGTCAGCGATAATTCTGCTGTTTGGCTGCTCACGGAGCTTGAAAAACTCCTATGGTACGTTGATAGACTTTGTAGCATGAACATCCACATGACCGAATCAGAGGAAGTTAAATATTATACAATGATGCAGTTAACAGTCATATGTGTGGGCTTTCATTAGATAGAAGAGTTGACTCTCCCCATAGAGATCATTGTCATCTTACAGGAAAGTTCCACAGTGCAGCTCACAATGTATACAATTTGAAGTTACTACGAAACATACCCATTTTCTTCCATAATTTAAGTGGGTATCACACTCACTTTCTATTTGAGCATTTGGCTAATTTTGGTATGAAGAATGATTAGGCCAGTGTCCTGTTTGAGAGTGTAGAGAAGTATATTTCTTTGCTGAAACGAATGATGCCAAAAATTACACTCTGGTTCCTTGACTCTTTATATTTCATGCAGACTTCTCTCCATAAACTTGTTGACACTCTACCTCAGGAGGCTATGCACATCACCCGATCTGCATACCACGATGAGGAAAAGTTTCAACTTGTGATTAGGAGAGGAGTTCCCTTACGAGTATCTGGATGGTAAGGCGAAACTTGACGAAACCAGACTACATGACATACCTGCATTTCCCAGTACTCTCACAGGTGATGCGATACTAGTGCAGATCATGAACATATCATGAATGTCTGGCTGGAATTCATCATTCCAAAATTGGGTGCATACGCAAGACTGTACATGGACACTGATATGCACTTGTTTGTCGGTGTTTTTGAAAAGCTCTGGAGTGTATGCATGGCCACATACTCTGTGGACCCCACCTTTTATTACATGGCAATTAGGTTGTCCTGTGAAGCAACACTCAAGAAAACTGGGTGCAGCATCGAAATTTTAACCACTGCTGATATACTTATTTTCTTTGAGAAGGGGTTCATCGAGGACTTTGCCATTGCGCCCATAGACTCGCCAAGGCAAATAACCCACATAGGGTGTGGGGTTCAGCACACCCCTCGATTCAAGTTATATTTTATATTTGGATGTGAATAGCTTATACGAGCACAGCACTGCCATAGCCAATGCTGGTTGGTGGGTTTCAATGGGTACCAAAAAAGTAATTAGAGGGATTAGGGGGAAAAATAATTGGTCTCGTGGCTGATTCTGATGCACAGTGTGTGGTGTAGGCAGACCTCATGTACTCTGTTAGTATGCATGAAATGAGAAGCGGCATGCCATGGTGTCCAGAGCAACAAGTTCCATGAAGAAGCACTGTGTGTGTTGGACACAAGGAGAGATATATATAATTCATTATAGTAATCTCCAGCAGTGTCTCAGCTTAATGATGGTTCTAGGAGAATCACCTGGGTTATCTCCTTCAATCAGTCCTGGTTGAAGGAATATGTTGAACTAAATATCGAAAAGATGGCAGGTGCAACTAGTGGTTTGGAAAAAGATTTTTATAAATTAATGAATATTTCCATGTTCGGCAAAACCATTGAGAACGTAAAAAATTAACGCGATATTTTGATTAGGACCGAATGGGATGTGTGTTATGGCATAAGAAATTGCATTCCAAACCAAACTTTAAGTAGGTCACTATTTTCAATGAAAACTTTGTTGCTATGGAGATGATGTGTGGTCGAATAACCGAAGCAGCGTCACCATATCTTTGTAGGGTATGCCAGGATTATCCCAGTGAATTCCATGGTAGAAATGTGTTAACCACTTTGCACTTTTCCATGTTTCAGTAGACATCGCATCCTTGAAATATCTCGGTGATCCAGTGTTTGCTGAGAATGTCTCTATTATTCCGGTATCTTCTGTGTATGCTACGAATCTTTGCAAAATCTTTAAATATGAACTGTCTACACTCATCATCATAGAAACCCTGAGTGCCTGCAATGATGCTCACACCTTGAGATACCATTGTAGAACGCTCTGGGTACGGCGCACCACCTGTTCACTTATACAGCTCACTCCACAACACCAGTCAGTGGCCAGCAGTTAATCACTCAGTCATGTAGAACTACAGCATACATTGCAGTATTTTCTGGCAAATTCGCTGAAGATTCAAATTCAGTTCGTATGTCTATAGGTACAGATATAATTATCTTGTTCTGTTTTGAGCAGTCTATTACGGAGATCAGTTATACCTCCTTAAATTTCCATGGTCTGAGTAGATACCCTCGTTCTTCTTCTTCAGTACTTTCAAAGTAAGAAGTTTGGATCCTTGCATACATGTCATATGCTGGACTGTATACATTTACAACCCCCAGCAGGTGTAAATTGTCATATGAGTAGAATTCTGAATTCATGTAGACTCTACCATTAGTCAACTTGCAGTTGTTGATTACAGTGGAATCTTTTGCATTATTCCCTCTTCTATCAGTCTGAAATGCAAGTATGATGAATCTTGACGTCTCTAGCAGAGAAGAGGTTTGTCTGCTTGCAGTAAGTAGCACTGGGTACTCAAAAACCTCCCAAGAGCAGAATGTGAGCGACAGATATGTACTGGCATTCAGAACTTTTAAGAGCTTCAAATGCTCCTCACCTGATACACTGATGTGAGGCGTTTTCCATATGAGCTTGCTTATTGTGATCATATTCTCCTCTTGAGCTCCTTGAAAGTATGAGTTGTTATCCATTGCACTCCATACCAGAATGAGTTCCTGTTTAGCACTCATAACATTTTGCTTCATGTACTCAAAGCAGCGCATAAGCATTTTTAGAGGTATGCACACAGTAAATCATTTGAACACTGCAACTGCTCTATCCACCAGATCATTTCTGCATTTTCTAAAGCATTCAGACCCATGGCTGATGCAGATATGTGTGTTTTAAGGGTTGATTTTATGCCGACATTGCATGTACAGTCAATCTCAGATCCATTGAGTTCATAATGTGTCTCTTGAAACAGTACTGCTAAGGCATTACATATAAGCTTGGCTCTCACTGCAGCACTGACATCAGTTTTCTTGAATGATCCCTCCAAATATACGAAACTCTTGCATGGGAGGGTCAGCACGTCTTGGTGTGGGATGACAATCCTGATTTCATCATTCTTGTTAAATGTGGTTGAAACATAAGGTTAATGCAAGAAGTATTCATTATGTGTAATTCGCTCATCATACTCTACTGGAATGGTTTATTGAGCTAGGATGTCATTGTGAGGTTTCATGCCAACTGATTTAAGAAACTGATAGTTCACACATGTCAACACTTTGTGGTTTGGTAGTGAAGTGGTATGCTATGGATGACATGAACTGGTCTTATAACATTTATCCATCCTTCCTTAGATGTAGCTACACAATGATTTCCTCATTGCGAAAGTCAACAAGTTGATTATTCTGGTTCACATTACATAACTTCAAATAGTCCAATGTCTGAACTAACACTAGAAGGTATGTTGCATTGGCGGGAGTCTCAACAATCAAATACTCTGTTGCAACCAAAGGAAAGACTCCATAAATAGTATGAATCAGACTGTAGTTGAGATAGGAGTTCGTTGCAATGTTACACTCGACTCAGATTGTACTGACAGGCAATATGTTCACAGTCTGATCTGCCAGTAGGCAGCCTATGGATCCTTCCCAGTTAAAGTTAATCGTTGCATTCCTTATTTTGGGATTTAAGTGTATTGATGTTTGCACATAGCTCAATATCTTTGTGAGACTGTTGTAAGGCTTTGCTTACATCTTCCATGTCATATGCACCAGGTTCAATTTCCACAACGTCTTTTTCACCATTGACATCTAGATGCAATTTGTTGTTAGCCTCGGTGATATTTGGGATACTGTTGTATGTCTCCAGCCCAATCAATGCAATACTCCATTCACCAATGTTGAAATAAAAGTTCCTTTCTTTTCTTTCTTGGGGCCATTGTTCTGTGTCAGAGTGGGGTTGGCCGTGTTATTATTGATTTGGCAGTGTTAGTTGCAGAGGGTGGCCGGATGCCCCTCCTGCCGCCACCCAGAACCCCCAGGGACAGAATTAGTGTACTCCAGCTCTCTGCGTCTAGTGTAAGCCATGGAATAGTATGAACGTTTTCAAGTGGCTGCGAGTAATGTAACTGAGGCGGAAGATGGGGACCAGCCCAGTATTCACCTAGTGGCATGTGGAAAACCGCCTAAAAACCACATCCAGGCTGGCCGGCACACCAGCCCTCGTTGTTAATCCGCCGGGCAGATTCGATCTGGGGCTGGCACGCCTACTCGAGTCCACAGGAAGCAGCGCATTAGCGCTCTCAGCTACCCTGGCAGGTCAATTGAAAAGAAGTAATTTACATATAATACAGATGTTCGTTGTTTTAACGTCAAAGAGTATGACACAGCATTTGAACCTCAACTGATGAAGGAATGTTTAAAGCTCTTCCTTATATATTCTTTCTCTTTGTAAATGTCAAGATATAGATAGCCATACCGTACGTGCAACCACAATGGAGCTGTGTCTGTTGAGAGACAAATGTGTGGTTCCTGAAGTGGGGCAATAGCCTTTTCAGTAGTTACAGGGGCAACAGTCTGGATGATTGACTGATCTGCCCTTGTAACATTAACCAAAATGGCTTTGCTTTGCTGGTACTGCAAATGGCTGAAAGCAAGGGAAACTACAGCGATAATTTTTCCCAAGGGCATGCAGCTTTGCTGTATGGTTAAATATTCTGGAGGTAAAATATACGGGAGGTAAAACAGTTCCCCATTCTGGTCTCCAGGTAGTGACTACTCACAAGGACACTGTTATCAGGAGAAAGAAAAGTGGCGTTATACAGATCTGGGCATGGAATATCAGAGCCCTTAATCAGCCAGGTAGATTGTAAAATTTAAAAAGGGAAATGGATAGGTTAAAGTTAGATATAGTGGGAATTAGTGAAGTTCAACAAGGTGAATACAGGGTTATAAATAAAAAATCAAGTAGGGCTAATCCAGCAGTAGGATTAACAATGAATAAAAAATAGGAGCGCTGATAACATACTATGAACAGCATAGTGAACACATTACTGTAGCCAAGGTAGGCACAAAGCCCACGCCTACCACAGTATTATGACTTTATATGCCAACTAGCTCCGCAGATGATGAAGAGTTTGAAGAAATGTATGATGCAGTAAAATAAATTGTACGGATAGTTAAGGCAGATGAAAATTTAATGGTTATGGGGGAGTGGAATTCCATAGTGGGGAAAGGAACAGAACGAAAAGTAGTAGGTAAATATGGACTGGGGATAAGAAATGAAAGAGGAAGCCACCTGGTAGAATTTTACGCAGATCATAACTTAATAATAGCTAACACTTGGTTTAAGAATCATGACAGAAGGTTGTATATGGGAAGAGGCCTGGAGGCACTGGAAGATTTCAGATAGATTATATAACGGTAAGGCAAAGATTTAGGAACCATGTTTTAAACTGTAAGACATTTCCAAGGGCAGGTGTAGACTCTGACCACAATTTATTGGTTATGAACTGTTGATTAAAACTGAAGAAACTGCAAAAAGGTAGAAACTTAAGGAGATGGGGCCTGGATAAAATTTAAGAACCAGAGGTTGTAGAGAGTTTTAGAGAGAGCATTAGGGAACGATTGAAAAATACAGGGGACAGAAATATAGTAGAAGAAGAAGGGGTAGCTTTGAGAGATGAAATAGTGAAGGCAGCAGAAGATCAAGCAGATAAAAACACGAAGGCTCGTGGAAATCCTTGGGCAACAGAAAAGATGTTTAATTTAATTGAAGAAAGGAGAAAATATAAAAATGCAGTAAATGTAGCAGGCGAAAAGGAATACAAACGTCTCAAAAATGAAATCGACAGGAAGTGCAAAATGGATAAGCAAGGAGCGCCAGAGGACAAATGTTAGGATGTAGGGGGGTAAGATAGATACTGCCTATAGGAAAATTAAAGAGAGTTTTGCAGAAAAGAGAATTCAAGAGCTCAGATGGAAAACCAGTCCTAAGCAAAGAAGGGAAAGCAGGAAGGTGGATGGAGTATATAGAAAATCTATACAAGGGCGATGTACTTCAGGACAATATTACAAAAATGGAAGACTACACAGATGAAGATGAAATGGGAGATATGATACTGTGCGAACAATTTGACAGAGCACTGAAAGACCTAATTCAAGAAAAGGCGCTGGGAGTAGACAACATTCCATTAGAACTACTGATAGTCTTGGGACAGCCAGCCATGACCAAACTCTACAATCTGGTGAGCAAGATGTATCAGGTACTGTCAAGTGGGGGGTGCCACTCAGTGTTGGGGCCACTCCTGTTCCTTATTTATATAAATGATATGCCCTCTAGTATTATGGGCAACTCTAAAATATTTCTGTTTGCTGATGACACTAGCTTGGTAGTAAAGGATGTTGTGTGCAACATTGGCTCGGTTTAAAATAGTGCAGTACATGACCTAAGTTCATGGCTTGTAGAAAATAAACTAACGCTAAATCACAGTAAGACTCAGTTTTTACAGTTTCTAACACAATTCAACAAAACCTGACGTTTTAATTTCACAGAACGGGCATATGATTAGTGAAACTAAATAGTTCAAATTTGTATGTGTTCAGATAGATAGTAAGCTGTTGTGGAAAGCCTACGTTCAGGATCTTGTTCAAAGACTTAATACTGTCATTTTTACTATTCGAACGGTATCAGAAGTGAGTGATCGTTCGACACGAAAATTAGTCTACTTAACTTATTTTCATTCCCTTATGTCATATGGTATTATATTTTGGGGTAACTCTTCCGATTCTAAAAGGACATTTTTGGCTCAGAAACGGGCGGTCGTGCACTAAATGGTGTAAGTTCACGAAGCTCTTGTTGACCTCTGTTCACGAGTCTGGGTATTTTGACATTGGCCTCTCAATATGTATATTTCTTATTGTCGTTTCTTGTTACCAATATTAGCTTATTCCCAAGAATAAGCAGCTTTCACTCGGTTAACACTCGGCAGAAATCAAACCTACATTGGGATCGGACTTCCTTAACTCTTGTGCAGAAAGGTGTACAGTATACTGCTGCATCCATTTCCCATAAGCTTCCACTTGAATTCAAAAATCTTAGCAGTAATCCACGCGCTTTCAAATCGAAACTGAAGAGTTTGGTGATGAGTCACTCCTTTTATTATGTCGAAGAGTTCCGTGAAAAATTAAGCTGTTTCTTATTGTATTGCTGATAGCGTTTACTTTTAAACTTATGGACCGATATTTTTCAGGTTCATGAACATTTATTTTTATCTGTTATTAATTTTATGTTTTAATTTCATGTACTGACACGTTCCAAAGAAAGCAGGTGACGACAGGTGTGAAAATTACCAGACTATCAGTTTAATAAGTAATGGCTGCAAAATACTAACGCGAACTAATGGAAAAACTGGTAAAAGCTGGTGTCGGGGAAGATCAGTTTGGATTCCATATAAATATTGGAACATGTAAGGCAATACTGGCTCTAGGACTTATCTTAGAAGATAGATCAAGGAAGGGCAAACCTACGTTTCTAGCATTTGTAGACTTAGAGAAAGCTTTTGACAATGGTGACTGGCATGCTCTCTTTCAAATTCTGAGGATGGCAGGGGTAAAATACTTGGAGCAAAAGTCTATTTACAATTTGTGCAAAAACCAGACTGCAGGCATAAGAGTCGAGGGGCATTAAGTGAAACAGTGGTTGAGAAGAGAGCAAGAGAGGGCTGTAGCCTAGCCCCAATGTTATTCAGTCTGTATATTGAGCAAGGATTAAAGGTAAAAAAAAGGAGTAGGAATTAAAATCTATCGAGAAGAAATAAAAACTTTGAGGTTTGCCAATGACATTGTAATTCTGTCAGAGACAGCAAATGACCTGGTAGAATAGTTGAATGGAATGGACAGTGTCTTGAAAGGAGGATATAAGATGAACATCAACAAAAGAAAAACGAGGATAAAGGAATGTAGTCGAATTAAATCAGGTGCTGAGGGAATTAATTAGGAAATGAGACACTTAAAGTAGTATATGAGTTTTGCTGCTTGGGGAGGAAAATAACTGATAATGGTCGAAGTATAGAGGATATAAAATCTAGACTGGCAATGGCAAGGAAAGCGTTTCTGAAGAAGAGTAATTTGTTAACATCGAGTATAGATTTAAGTGTCAGGAAGTCGTTTCTGAAAGTATTTGTATGGAGTGTAGCCATGTATGGATGTGAAACATGGATGATGAATAGTTTAGACAACAAGAGAGTAAAAACTTTCGAAATGTGGTGCTACAGAAGTATGCTGAAGATTAGATGGGTAGATCACGTAACTAATGAGGAGGTACTAAACAGAATTGGGGAGAAGAGGAATTTGTGGCACAGCCTGACAAAAACAAGAGATTGGTTAGTGGGACACGTTCTGTGGCATCAAGGGATCACCTATTTGGTACCGGAGGGAAGCGTGGAGGGTAAAAATCGTAGAGGGAGACCAAGAGATGAATACACTAAGCAGATTCAGAAGGATGTAGATTACGGTAGTTATTCAGAGATGTAGGGGCTTGCACAGTGTAGAGTAGCATGGAGAGCTGCATCAAACCAATCTCTGGACTGAAGACCACAACAACAACAGTGTTAAAAATGGTAGAACACGCGTCGTCTTCTGAGAGTGAAGTATCATTGTAATTCTTCTGGCAGTTGCAGGTCACCAAATGAGTTGAAATAGTAGGCTGTATTTGCGTTTTTCATAACTTATGGCACCCAGTGGTTGCTGGTATCGCCAGCAACATCTTAACTCACAATATCACATTCACCAGTTTTCCACATAGACTTCAGTAATGTATCCCGAATAAACATATAATGGTATCCTGGAATGTTGAATTTGTTTCTAAGGAAATTAAGCAGGTCAGTATTTGTGATGCCTGATCAGGTAGGAGTGCTATTGGCCTTTTTTAAAATATTTGTGAATAGACCAAGCCCTTTCATGTACAGTTTCAGGTATGTTACTTTTCCGATGGCTGAGGCTTCCATCATGTGGATATGTCTTCTTGTTTCTTCTAATTGCATTTGGGAGTTTTACGCATTCTTGACTGTTCGAACAATAGCTGCAACACCACCGACAAGGGTGTCCGCCGCCCAGATAGCAGAGAGGGCTGTAATAAGGAATGGAAGAATACCACCAGACATCTTGGGTATTGGTAGAACTGAAGGTGTTTTAACTGATTCTCTTCTTCTTCCCGCATCCTTCTGCTTCAGAGCATTTTTAGCTGCATGTGTTGCTGTCGGGATACAGTTCTTCAAACATCTTTGCTTCCTATTCTTCTTCTTCTTTAGTGCACAACGTGCAGCATTCATAACTCGCATGAAATTCATCACTCCTTAACCCTATTTAATATTTACATGCATGGTTTTATGAACTGCAAATGCTGCAGTGTGTTGATGTATACCAATATCCTTTCTTCTGCTTATCGCCTTAACCTTATCAGCTAAAATCCGGTCTGCAATGTGACGATTTGAGAGATCTTTATTTTCAGTGTATGCAATATCATATTACATACACGTTCCGTTGAGCAGATTAATCCCCTTACCACCTTGTGCAAACGCTTTTGAAGCTTTGTTCCAGGTCCACAGTAGTTGTATCCTCGAATGTGTGATTCCACTGGCAGTTTGTCTAGAGTAGCAACACCTCTTCTAATGCGTCTCATAGCTTGCATATTATGCTACTGCGGTGCTTGTGAATTGTGTACCCAATTATGTAGTAAATAGCATCACTCCAACAATTTTGTGTTTCAGGAAAACCAAGCCATTTGACCCGCATTCTATTTGATGTGTCGGCAGCTGGGCCAACACCTTGTAGATCGAAGTGGCTGAAAGTGCACGCTAAACTAACGCAGACGGGCGTGAAGTACTGGAACATGAGACTTATTAATGAATAAGAAGAACAGTACGTAGCTGGAATAATATACTTAACTTTATTCTCTTGTTGGAATACATCTCTTGAATAGTAGTAAGCTATAAGCACTGATACACATGGCGCCTTGCTAGGTAGTAGCTATGGAATAAGCTGAAGGCTATTCTATCAGTCTCTCGGCAATTGAGAGGAAGACTTGGTAGGTCGGGTCGCAAGCTATGTCGTCCGTACAACTGGGGCGAGGTCATGTCCGTGTCTTGTGACCTGCCATGTGGTGGCGCTAGGATTGCGATTACACAGTGGCGACACGCGGGTCCGACATGTACTACAGGACCGCGGCCGATTTAAGTTACCACCTTGCAAGTGTGGTGTCTAGCGGTGACACCACATTCCTCCCCCGCAAATCGGCGAACGGTCGTGAGATAAGGCTTCCGCCCGCCGTGGGGAGGACCCCATGTTGACGTATGCGATGAGGTGGGGAGCCTAACAACAGGCGAGGCCGTGCCACCCGCACCCGGCCATTCGGTCCGAGGGGAGCTAGGAAACGCCTGCAAACCTAGTCCAGGGTGCACGTCAACATGAGGTGTATGCGCACGTAATGAGACAGAAGGGTCGACCTCCATGTGGTCGGAGCACCCGACGGGCGAAGACGACATCTGGTCCGGAGCGGGCAAGAGGTCCATGGCGGAGGACGGCTGGTCACGGGAAGCGAGCGGCGGCGCGGGACCCCGGGAGGCGCCATGCGGTTGCAGCGACGCGTCCACTGCGGGCGGCGCCGACGGCGGCTGCGGCGGCTGCTGCGGCGGCTGCGGCGGCGGCGGCGCGACGCCATGGGGCAAAATGGAAGGCAGCGTCGGTAACACCTGGGGATGAGGCGAGCCAGTAGATGGGTCCCCAGGGCGCTGACCTGACGGCTCCGTCGCTGAAAGCAGACGGGGAGCGGCAGAACCCAGGCGACGACAGAGGCGCAGCTGATTGAGATGCCGACGCACCTCACCAGAGGCCCCCAAAACAAAATACATCGCGCGGCCGAGGCAGCGAAGAATGCGCCCTGCGAGCCAACGCTGTGAACCGCGATAGTTGCGATAATAGACAACGTCGCCAGGAGCAAAAACAGGAGTCTGCCGCTGCACCGGAACCTGATGCGGCGGATGCAGCAAAGACATCAGGGTACGATGAGATCGACCATGGAGCAATTCAGCCGGCGAGCGACCATCGCGGGGCTGAGAGCGATACGATGACAAAAAGAGTAACAAAGCGTCCTCCCGAGAATGCGATTCTTTCAATTTCAACATCTGTGACTTGAAAGTCCGGACCAATCGTTCAGCGGCACCGTTTGACTGAGACGAAAACGGCGCGGACGTCAGATGTTGAATACCATTGGCCTTGCAGAATGACTGAAATTCCGCGGACAGGAATTGTGGGCCATTGTCGGAAACAATAGTCTGCGGAAGACCTTCAATGCAAAAGATAGCAGACAAGGCTTGGATCGTGGCAGAAGACGTCGTGGAAGACATCCGGACAACAAAAGGAAAATTACTGAAAGCATCGACCACAACCAACCATCGAGCATTCCAGAATGGACCAGCAAAATCGATGTGCAAGCGTTGCCAAGGGGAAGTGGCGTTCGGCCATGCAAAGAATTTACGCGGCGGTGCGGATTGGTGTTCGGCACACGCCACGCAAGAGGAGCACATATTCGTAATCGCAGCATCGATTCCGAACCAAGTACAGTGCTGACGAGCAAGTTGTTTCGTACGCACTATACCCCAATGTCCTTGGTGGAGAAGCTTTAAGACAGATGACTGTAACGAACGTGGGACTACGACTCGGGATTGATCATTATCGGAACGCAACAACAAAACACCACGTCGAACAAAAAGTCTCTCCTTGTGAGCAAAAAAACGGCGAACCAACGGATCCTCGATCCGTGACTTTGACAAGGGCCATTGCGTAGCAACAAAACGCAAAACAGTAGCAAGGACAGGGTCAGCAGCTGTGGCTGTAGCTACACGACGAAAATCAATCGGAAACGATGCGACCACGTCATCGGCTTCCGAATCAATGAACATGCAAGCAAGTTCGGAAGAATCGAATGCTTTATCCTCAGCAACAGGCAAACGGGACAACGCATCAGCGTTGCCGTGCTTAGCAGTGGACCGATACAAGATATCGTAGCGGTACTGCGAGAGAAAAAGTGACCAGCGAATGAATTTCTGCGCTGTACGTGGAGGTACAGGCTTGCTCGGATGAAAAAGCGATGTCAACGGTTTGTGGTCTGTGATGATGGTAAAGTGACGACCATACAAGAAGTCATGGAACTTGGTAACACCAAACACGAGAGCTAAAGCTTCTTTCTCTATTTGTGAATAATTTCTTTGCGCAGAGGAGAGCAATTTGGACGCAAAGGCAATAGGGCGATCATGCGAGCCATCTTTGTGCGCAAGCACAGCACCGATCCCGAAATCCGATGCATCAACCATCAACAAAAGGGGTTTTCGGGGATCGAATGGCGTAAGGCAAGTATTTGAAAGTAACGCCGATTTCAACTGGCGAAAGGCGCGTTCGCATTCCGTCGTCCAGACGAACGGAACACCTTTACGGCGTAAGCGATGTAGCGGAGCTGAAATGGAAGAAGCATTGCGCACAAACTTAGCATAGTAATTAATTTTACCCAGCACACTCTGTAGCTGTTTCAAATTCTGCGGAGCAGGTAAGTCCTGTATGGCACGGAGGTGCTCTGGACTCGGATGTATACCTTGGGCATTTATGACATGCCCCAGGTAGGGTAAGTCCCGAGCAAAAAACACACATTTGTCCTTTCTCAAGCGAAGACCATTCTGACGCAATACCTGAAATAATGTTCGGAGATTTTGCAAATGTTCTGCTTCTGTCTGTCCTGAGATCACAATATCGTCCAGATAGTTCGCAGCAGTAGGGACCGACGCACAAATAGTTTGTAAATATTGCTGAAACAATGCAGGGGCGGAGGCACACCCGAATGGCAGTCTTTTGAAGCGATACAAGCCAAGATGCGTGTTTACCACCAAGACGCGCTGGGAGTCTTCGTCCACAGGTATCTGCAAGTACGCATCTGCTAGGTCCAATTTTGAAAAATATTTTCCCGGGCACAGTTTGTCAAAAAGATCTTCCGGGCGGGGCAAAGGAAAAGTGGCAGTCACAAGTTGTGCATTCACTGTTGCCTTGAAGTCCACACAAAGTCTCAGTTTACCGGAAGGTTTTGGCAAAATTACTAAGGGTGAGGCCCAGAGAGAAGCCTGCACACGTTCAATTACACCTTGAGATTCTAAATCGTGTAATGTTCTGGCGACCTCATCACGCAATGCGTGGGGAACATTGCGCGCTCTGAAAAATTTCGGTTGCGCGTTGTCTTTCAATTCCAAATGTGCTTCATAGTTCTTAGCGCAACCAAGGCCCGGTGCAAAAATGTCTGCAAATTCTTCACAAAGACTAGAAACACTGGCGGAAGGCACAGTCTGATTCACTGATAGGACCCGATTTACTATAGACAAATTAAACAATTGAAACAAATCTAAGCCAAACAAGTTCACAGCACTAGAAGAACGAAGAACGTAAAATGATACAAGTTTTGTTTGTCCCTTGTATGTTGCAATAAGGCTGCACTGTCCCAACACAGGTATATGCTGTCCTGAGTAACTAGTTAACTTAACATTTGCGGCACGCAATGGCGGTTTGCCCAGTTGTTTGTACGTGTCGTGATTGAGCAATGAAACTGCAGCTCCGGTATCGAGCTGGAATGGGATCACTGTGCCTTCAAAGTCTAAGTCCACAAAAAGTTTATTGTCCTGCTGACGACAAGAGCGACTGTCACGTGCAAATTGAACTGATACAGGTACAGAAGCACTTGCGACTTTACGGGATTTCCTGCGACGTCGACACACACTTTGGGTGGGACGAACACAGTCACTGTTAGCTAAAGTGTCACTGGACGGGTGGGAATGAACTACATTAATGTCCATGGGCGAAGGTCCACGAGCCTGATTGTCCTGGGTTCGATTCCGGCGCGAAGCAAAAGGCCTGGAATTATTGCGATTGTCTGATCTAAGCTTTTTCTGGCAAACACTTTGTACATGTCCTTTCTTTTGACAGTAAAAGCAAATAGCTTGGCGTGACGGGCAATTTTCACGCGAATGTCTAGTTGCACACCGCGGGCATGATTTCACTGCAGTTGCTTGCTTACGCGGCGCACGTGTTTGCGAGCGAGGCTGCGACGGGCGCGAGGGCCGCTTAGCGTCCCGTGCAGCGGGCCCGGCGGGCTGATTAATGTGACACACTGCTGGCGAAGTTGCAAATGAGTCCTGAGCAAAGTCAAGTGTGTCTTGCCTATCCAATATGTCTATCACTTGTTGAAGGGAGGGATTTACGAGTTTCAAAATCTGTTCCCATATGCGAACATCAGAAACGTTCTGTGCTATTGCATCACGCACCATAGTATCGGAATATGGGAGGCCACATTCACAGGCAAACGCGCAGTCTCTAGTAAGGCCTTGCAACGTTGCAACCCACTCCCTATTAGTCTGACCGGCCGTACGTTTTGTACGAAAGAACGTATACCGTTTTGCAACTACATTTACTGTTTCTTTGAAATAGGCATCTAAAGCCGACAAAATTTCCTCGTAGGTCAGAGTTGCTACGTCGCGTCGGGGAAACAATTTCACTATCACACGGTAGGTAGACACACCGACACAAGAAAGCAAAAACGGCTGCCGCTCTTTACCTTGAATTCTGTATGCTGCTAGGTGAAACTGGAACTGGCTGGCCCACTCAGTCCAGGTTTCGCACGTGGCCTCAAAGGGCCTAAATGGCGGTGCGACAGCGTTGTGTGGCTGCGGTAACGATGAAGCGGCGGCTGCCGCATCGGTTTGCAGCGCACGTTGACCCTGGACGAGCTGTCCAAGGGCTTCCAATAACGCCTGCGTCTGCTGATTCTGCAAGCGAAAAAATTCGGACAGTACATCTGGAGATTGTGGCGAAGCCATGACACAAGCAAATCAGAGCACAAAAAGGGAAAAAGAACAAATCAGTCCAAAGCAGAAAAAACACTTTCCCTCGTCGCCATGTGATGTGTCGGCAGCTGGGCCAACACCTTGTAGATCGAAGTGGCTGAAAGTGCACGCTAAACTAACGCAGACGGGCGTGAAGTACTGGAACATGAGACTTATTAATGAATAAGAAGAACAGTACGTAGCTGGAATAATATACTTAACTTTATTCTCTTGTTGGAATACATCTCTTGAATAGTAGTAAGCTATAAGCACTGATACACATGGCGCCTTGCTAGGTAGTAGCTATGGAATAAGCTGAAGGCTATTCTATCAGTCTCTCGGCAATTGAGAGGAAGACTTGGTAGGTCGGGTCGCAAGCTATGTCGTCCGTACAACTGGGGCGAGGTCATGTCCGTGTCTTGTGACCTGCCATGTGGTGGCGCTAGGATTGCGATTACACAGTGGCGACACGCGGGTCCGACATGTACTACAGGACCGCGGCCGATTTAAGTTACCACCTTGCAAGTGTGGTGTCTAGCGGTGACACCACACTATTTCCTCAGCGTCTTATGATTCTCTCCATGAGAAACAAATGTAGTGCTGAGTTTTTCTGCAACTCTTCAGTGTAGAAGCAAACTACAATTTCTTCACTTTTACTATCCTTCAAGATATAAGTTTAGGATTCGTTCGTTACACCTTGGAAACTGTAAATATCTCTGGTGATCAGTTTAGCAGGTATTATTTCTCAAATGCTGTCTTGTGTTTTGAGATACATACCAAATCACCTATATTAAATTACTGCTTACGTAGATTCAGCATTTTAATACAATAGTACACCATATCCATGAGTCCATTATCACAAAAATTTATTTTCTCGTCTTTATTGAACTATGTGTGGTTCGATTACACCATGCAGTTATTTCTGGAAGCATATCTATCCATTTGTATGAGCCTTGAAGATTAAAACGCTTCCACATTTGACCTTTTATTATTCTGTTCATATGTTCCATGATACTCGCCTTCAGGTGGGTGAATGTTGAGTAGTGATGTGTTCCATACTGCTGAATCACGGTCTTGAAATACCTATTGTAAAACTCTCCACTATTATTAGTTTGGAGGCTGTCTGGGAATCGATTCATCTCTGTCTGCCACAAATGCTCAATCGCATCTGCGTCATTTTTCCCCGTTTTAGTTTTAACAAGTACTGCTCCGGCAAATTTGGAGTGTGTATCAACAACCATTAAAATATATTTGAATGCTTTATTCTCAGGTGAGTATTCCTTCATACCTACAAGATCAGCCTACCATATGTCATCCAAACCTTCAATCATAACATGCCGAAAAGGGTATGATTTATATGCTAGTTTGTGCAGTTCTCGAACTACTGTCTGCATACTTATTCGTTGATACCTCTCTCTCTAAGCTTAAAGATGATTGAAACAACCCCATTCGAATGAGTATTATTACATGCAACAGCTGACGCCATGAGCAGACGTAGTCGACCTATTAGCTCATTGCAGTCGTCATAATATACACACGTTCACACGTTAAGAATAATGCTGATACATGGTGAAACAACGCTCTCGTGGGCGGTTTGTGGGTTTAAATCACCTCGAGGTACGACGATGCGGTGCATTTGACCTGTGGTCGTCGCACAGTGGTGCTGGTAGCAGTCCACACACGCAGAGGTGTGTTGGTGTATGTCAGAGTACGGTGCAGCGAGTAAATGTGCAGACGTTTCAGACGTGCTAATGGTGACTGTGTGTTGCAAATGGCTCAAAGAACACATATTAATGACCTTATGAGGGGTAGAATACAAGGGTGACTGGAGGCTGGTCAAACATAGCAGGTCGTAGCACGGATCCTCCTTGTGCCACAAAGTGTGATCTCAAGATTATGGCAATGATTCCAGCAGACAGGAAACGTGTCCAGGCGTTACTATACGTGACATCCACAGTGCACAACACCACAAGAAGACCGATAACTCACCATCAGTGGCCACCGACGGTCATGGAGTACTGCAGGTAACATTGCTCGGAACCTTACCCCAGCCACTGGAACAGTTGTCTCCAGACACACAGTCTACAGACGACTGAACAGACATGGTTTTCGCCCAGAGACCTGCAAGGTGTATTCCACTGACCCCTGACCACAGGAGAACCCATAAAGCATGGTGTCAAGAACACAGTACATGATTATTGGAACAGTGGTCCAAGGTTATGTGCACGGACGAGTCCAGGTATAGTCTGAACAGTGATTCTCACTGGGTTTTCATCTGGCGTGGACCAGGAACCAGATACCAACTCCTTAATGTCCTTGCAAGGAACCTGTATGGAGGTCGTGGTTTGATGGTGTGGCGTGGGATTATGATTGGTGCACGTACACCCCTGCATGTCTTTTACAGAGGAACTGTAACAGGTCAGGTGTATTGGGACGTCATTTAGCACCAATATCTCCTCCTTTTCAGGGGTGCAGTGGGTCCCACCTTCCTCCTGATGGATGATAACACACGGCCCCACAGAGCTGCCATCGTGGAGGAGTACCTTGAAACAGAAGATATCAGGCAAATGGAGTGGCCTGCCTGTTCTCCAGACCCAAACACCATCGAGCGTCTAGGATGCTCTCGGTCGACGTATCGCTGCACGTCTTCAAACCCCTAGGACACTTCAGGAGCTCCGACAGGCACTGGTGCAAGAATGGGAGGCTATATCCCAGGAGCTGCTCGACCACTTGATCCAGAGTATGCCAACCCATTGTGCGACCTGTGTTTGTGTGCATGGTGATCATATCCCATATTGATGTTGGGGTACATGTACAGGAAACAGTGGCGGTTTGTAGCACATGTGTTTCGGGACTTACAGATCTGTGGCGCGTGTGTTCTCAATTTGCCTATGCCATTAGCGCCAGTTTTATGTAGTTCCACGTTGTGTGGCACCACATTCTGCAATTATCTTTATTTTATGAGCATGAGTGTATATAATGTGGGAGTCGATTATTCACTGCCTTATGCACAGTGTCAATACCATCACCGCTGATGCTGTTGACAGCTGGGAACCACCTCCATCCCTTCAAGCTTGATGTATTCCCTGACGGTGATGTCATCTTTCAGCAGTATAGTTTTCTATGTCTTGGACGCAGAACCTTGCTACAGTGGTTTGAGGAGCACTATAGTGAACTCACGTTAATGTTTTAGCAACCAAATTCTCCTGATGTATATCCATGGAACCCACCTGGGTCGCTATCGGGCGTCATTACCACGTATGCATATCAGTGGCCTGTTATTTATTGGAATTACATTACCTGTACATAGACATTTAATGCCACACGCCTCCACAAACCTATGAACGAACTGTCAGATCCCTGATACGCAGAATCAGTGACGTATTTCGTTCCAAAGACGGAGAAACAAGCTATTAAGTGGATGGTCATAACGTTTTGGCTCATCAGTGTATTTTCCTACCTTTTTTAACATTCCTTGTAAAACCGATAATCTCAGTTGCTATCACAGCCTTATGATTCCTCATACCTTCCTCTACGTTAAGTAATTCAAGAAGTTCTGGTTTATTTCCTGCTAGGGGATCTAAGAAGTTACTATCACATGTTGGTTCTCTAACTATCTGCTACACAACACATTCAGAATAATGTCACACGAATGCCCATCTCTATCACCAGTTTTGATAGCATGACTCCCAATCTCTACTAGGCAAGTTGAAGTCACCTTCTATTACAAAGGCATGATCAGAAAATTTATTAACAATATTCTACTATGCCAAGTTACTATCTATCCAGTGTCGTTCAATCCACGTTTCAGCACTGTATGATAGCACAAACCTTATAAAAATTCCCTGAACAGCAGTTAAGATTTCAAATGTTTTCTGAGGGCATGGTAGCACTTGTTTATAGACAATATCTGATTTTGGATTCCAGAGCTGACATTGTGCTTACTGTTTATTCCTGATCCAAGATAACTGAAACAGAGCACGGTATCAAACTTAAATGAACCAATTCCTACCAATGAATCTTCATCAGGATAATCTTTCTTAGTCACAAGTATATATTTATTTTTTCCTTCACTTCTCTGCAGGTTCATCTCCCTTCTTCTTTCAATGCTCATGGCGTTCTTGCAATTCTATCAATATTATCTGCATATTCCATGACGTGAACTGACTTCTACAGGATATTTCCCTTTGTATTAATGTCCTCATTTCTTATGACCTATTCCATGGCTATATTACACAAATGGCGGGATAATAAATCTCCCTGTCGTACTCTATTTTTTGTGGTTACAGTACCTGGAAATATATTCTGTACCTTAATTTGATTCCAGCGGTTTTATAATGTAGATTCTGCTAAGGTAATCAATTCGTTAAGAATTTCTACCTCTTCCATCACTATATACAGCTCCCTTCTGTCAGTTATATTGTAATCTGATCTCAAGTCTATACAGAGCATACCATAGTTTTGCCTTCCTTGTGTATTGGACGTAGGAAGCTTACATTCCATTTATCAACATCTATATCTACAAAGATACTCCACCAGCCACTGTACAGTGCGTGGTGGAGGGTACCTTTTCCCTCTACTAGTAATTCAATTTCCTGTTCTACTCTCAAATAGACGGAAAAATGACAGTCTTTATGACTCTGTATGAGCCATAATTTATTTTGACTTATCTTCGTGGTCCTAACACAGACTGTTTGTTGGTGGCAGCTGAATTGTTTCTCTATCGGTTTCAAAAGTGTGTTATCTAAATTTTCTCAATAGTGTTCCTCGAAAAGAACATTACCTTTCTTCCAGAGATTCTCATCTGAGTTCTCAAAGCATCTCTGTAATACTTGAATATCGATTGAACCCAAAGATAACAAACCTAGCAGTCCACAATTGAATTGCCTCAATGTCTTCCTTCAGTCTGATCTGGTGGGAATCTATTCGCTGGAAATACTTTCTTCTATCCAAATCTTAATTAAAAGCTTGTGTAAATGTTTGACAGTTTCCTCTCCTGCACTTTTTACTAATTTTACTTGAATTAGACCAATTCATGGGGCCTATTTTTCTTCAACCTCTCAATGGCTGCCCTCACTTCCTCAGAAGTTGATGATGGTTCCTTTGTTTCCGAATTCCTTGTGTATACAGAAAGTAAGCTACTTGGTTCTCATCTCTATTCTTATTCAGCAATTGGTCAAAGTATTGACCTCATCTCTGGCATATTGCTTCATCACTACTCAAAATTAGGTTATCTGTCTTTCAACTCAAATTAATCTTAGGATGGAAATCCTGTGGGCTCTTATTCAACTTTTGATAACATGCTCTAACCTCATTCATCCCACTGAACTGATAATGTATACATAAAAACACATCAAACAATGTGTAAAAACAATACATACAGCATTTTCAGTTTATTCATTGTCTTTTAATCTATATCAAAAACACACATCTATATCAATCTATATCAAATAACGTAAAAACAGTAGATTTATCTCCTAGAAGAGAACTGACTTTTTCACTGCTATAAAAGGTTATTTAACGAAAATAGTTCTGTCAGTCATATTCATGCATAGTGTAGGCTTTTTCTTTGTTCTGGTATTGTAAAACCTAAATCTTTTTTGCTTTCTGATACCTGGACTCTATTGTGAGAGACTACTCACTGGAAAATTATTGAAGTCCTTATAACCTTTGTAATGCGTCACAAACGCAACCCCAAAAATAAAAAAAATGGGCAAAGACATAAGCACAAGCAAGCAATGCCACTATCCCTCCCACTCCACCACCCCTTCAGTCTATGTTAATGACAAAACATTCTTCCCAAGAAAATTTGATGCCCTATTCTGTTGATGATCTGTGTGAATAAGGCAATTTGGAATGCCTTATGGAATACTTCTATGTTCTGTTACACTAAATGTGAATCATATTTAAGGCAAGTACTATTGGACAAAACTTTTGCTACTTATTGCTCATGCGCCATGAAGAATAACATTTTTCCTCAACGTATAAATAAACATTTACTTGACTGCAGTTAATAATACAGTTTTATTTTCGTATGTTCACACTAACCAGAACTCTAGCTCATCAAGTTTTATTGTTTTACATGTATGATACACTATACTTTACAATGTTGATTATTAAGCCAATTAAGAATTGTGTAAATGAGCCTGTTTACAGGTGAAGAAACACATATGCATATTATAGTATTTATATGGTATATCCTATCATATGGTATACACTGAATCGCCAAAGAAACTGGTACAGGCACATGTATTCAAATGCAGAGATATGTAAACAGGCAGAACACTGCGCTGCGGTCGGCAACGCCTATACAGGGTGTTACAAAAACGTATGGCCAAACTTTCAGGAAACATTCCTCACACACAAATAAAGAAAATATTTTATATGGACATGTATCCGGAAACGCTTAATATCCATGTTAGAGCTCATTTTAATTTCGTCAGTATGTACTGTACTTCCTCGATTCACCGCCAGTTGGCCCAATTGAAGGAAAGTAATGTTGACTTCGGTGCTTGTATTGACATGCGACTCATTGCTCTACAGTACTAGCATCAAGCACATCAGTACATAGCATCAAAAGGTCAGTGTTCATCACGGACGTGGTTTTGCAGTCAGTGCAATGTTTACAAATGCGGAGTTGGCAGATACCCATTTGATGTATGGATTAGCACGGGGCAATAGCCGTGGCACGGTACGTTTGTATCGAGACAGATTTCCAGAACGAAGGTGTCCCGACAGGAAGACGTTCGAAGCAATTGATCGGCGTCTTAGGGAGCACGAAACATTCCAGCCTATGACTCGCGACTGGGGAAGACCTAGAACGACGAGGACACCTGCAATGGACGAGGCAATTCTTCGTGCAGTTGACGATAACCGTAATATCAGCGTCAGAGAAGTTGCTGCTGTACAAGGTAACGTTGACCACGTCACTGTATGGAGAGTGCTACGGGAGAACCAGTTGCTTCCGTACCATGTACAGCGTGTGCAGGCACTATCAGCAGCTGATTGGCCTCCACGGGTACACTTCTGTGAATGGTTCATCCAACAATGTGTCAATCCTCATTTCAGTGCAAATGTTCTCTTTACGGATGAGGCTTCATTCCAACGTGATCAACTTGTAAATTTTCACAATCAACATGTGTGGGCTGACGAGAATCCGCACGCAATTGTGCAATCGCGTCATCAACACAGATTTTCTGTGAACGTTTGGGCAGGCATTGTTGGAGATGTCTTGCTTGGGCTCCATGTTCTTCCACCTACGCTCAATGGAGCACGTTATCATGATTTCATACGGGATACTCTACCTGTGCTGCTAGAACATGTGCCTTTTCAAGTACGACACAACATGTGGTTCATGCACGATAGAGCTCCTGCACATTTCAGTCGAAGTGTTCGTATGCTTCTCAACAACAGATTCGGTGACCAATGGATTGGTAGAGGCGGACCAATTCCATGGCCTCCACGCTCTCCTGACATCAACCCTCTTGACTTTCATTTATGGGGGCATTTGAAAGCTCTTGTCTACGCAACCCTGGTACCAAATGTAGAGACTCTTCGTGCTCGTATTGTGGACGGCTGTGATACAATACGCCATTCTCCAGGACTGCATCAACGCATTAGGGATTTCATGCGACGGAGGGTGGATGCATGTATCCTCGCTAACGGAGGACATTTTGAACATTTCCTATAACAAAGTGTTTGAAGTCACGCTGGTACGTTCTGTTGCTGTGTGTTTCCATTCCATGATTAATGTGATTTGAAGAGAAGTAATAAAATGAGCTCTAACATGGAAAGTAAGCGTTTCCGGAAACATGTCCACATAACATATTTTCTTTCTTTGTGTGTGAGGAATGTTTCCTGAAAGTTTGGCCGTACCTTTTTGTAACACAGTGTGTAAGACAACAAGTGTCTGGCGCAGTTGCTAGATCGGTTATTGATGCTACAGTGGCCGGTGATTAAGATTTTAGTGAGTTTGAAAGTGGTGCTGTAGTCCTCACACGAGCGATGGGATGCAGTATCTCCAAGGTAGCGATTAAGAAGGGATTTAGCCGTATGACTATCTCATGAGTGTTCCATGAATATCAGGAATCCGGTAAAACATCAACTCCCTCACATCGCTGCGGCCAGAAAAATACGCTGCAAGAATGGGACCAACGACGACTGACGAGGATCGTCCAGCGTGACGGAAGTGCAACCTTTCCTCGAATTGCTGCAGATATCAGTGCTGGGCCATCAAAAAGTGTCAGCGAGCAAACAAGAGATGGGTCGTTAGCGAACTACCGGGTCCAAGGGAACGGAAGGAGCGAGGAATGAATTATAAGGAACGGTCTTTTATAGTTCACTTTTGTCGTGGCTTTCTACATGTAGTTCCCAGGAACGGGAAACAGCCGGTCTCGTTCCCGCAACGGCACGTCGGCCGGTATCGTTCCAGCCGCGGTCCCATTCCCGTCTGTTTCGGTCTTGGTCTCCCTCGGCTGGACACGTCCTTCTTTGTGAGGCCACTCGTCGCCCGCAGTTCCACTGCCGACTGCTCCTAGTTAGTTCAGTATTGAGTTGTTGTTCGTTTCGTTCGCTGTGCACGCCCATTCTAGATCTGTTTCAAACCTTTCTTGAACTCTGGACTTCTGGTTCTTTTCGTACTTTATTCAGCATCCACGATCAGTAATTAAAATGTATTTTATAATTATGTAAATTACGTAAAAATTACGTTCTATGGAATACACACATGTTTCCAGGTAACAAAAGGGCATATCACCTTATTTCATTATTTCGATAAACAGCAGAAGACATACTTATAAAATGGCAAGGTTTTTGGTTATTACACGTGCAAAGGAGGTCGTCACGGCACAGATGAGTGACCATTTTCCGTCTCTTTTTTATTTAAGATAAAAAAATGGTTCAAATGGCTCTGAGCACTATGAGACTTAACTGCTGAGGTCATCAGTCCCCTAGAACTTAGAACTACTTAAAAATAACTAACCTAAGGACATCACACACATCCATGCCCGAGGCAGGATTCGAACCTGCGACCGTAGCGGTCTCGCGGCTCCAGACTGTAGCGCCTAGAACCGCGCCGCCACTCCGGTCGGTTATTTAAGGTAAAACAGCATGTGAATTGTTATGGAAGGCAGCTCGTGCTCCATAATCGACTGCCTAGTCTCATATCTTGTAAAGAGACTATGATGACATCCACAATATTATTTCTGCGGTACAGAGTGGCGCACGAAATATCGGCCCTGGGTACTATTTATTTATTTACATGTCAAGTTCCATAGTACCAAATTGAGGAGCAAATCTCCAAGGTCATGGAACGTGTCAGTACATGACATTACAACATAAAAATAATAACAGATAAAAATAAAATTTTTATGAAACTGAAAAAATTCAATCCATAAGTTTAAATAAACGCAATCAACAATACAACAAGAATCAGTTTACTTTTTCAAGGAACTTCTCGACAGAATAGAAGGAGTGTCCCATGAGGACACTCTTCAGTTTCGATTTGAAAGCGCGTGGATTACTGCCCAGATTTTTTAATTCAAGTGGTCACTTATTGAAAACGGATGCAGCAGTATACTGCACATCTTTCTGCACAAGAGTTAAGGAAGTTCGACCCAAATGCAAGTTTGATTTCTACCAAGTATTAACTGAGTGAAACCTGCTTATTCTTGGGAATAAGCTAATAATGTTAAGAAGAAATGACAGTAAGGAATATATATATTGAGAGGCAAGTGTCATAATACCCAGACTTGTGAACAGAGGTAGACAAGAAATTTGTGGGCTTACACCACTTATTGCCCAAATCGCCTATTTCTGAGCCAAAAATATCCTTTTAGAATGGGAAGAGTTATCCCAGAATATAATACCATATGACATAAGCGAATGAAAATAAGCAAAGTAGAATAATTTTCGTGTTGACCGATCACTCACTTCAGATACCGTTCAAATAGTAAAAATGGCAGCATTAAGTCTTCAAACAAGGTGCTGAACATGGGCTTCCCATGACAGTTTACTATGTATCGGAACATCTAGAAATTTAAACTGTTCTGTTTCACTAATCATATGCCTATTCTGTGATATTAAAAAGTCAGGTTTTGTTGAATTGTATGTTAGCAACTGTATAAACTAAGTCTTACTGTGATTTAGTGTCAGTTTATCTTTTACAAGCCAAAAACTTAGGTCATGAACTACACTATTTGAAACCAAGCCAATGATGCACACAACATACCTTACTACCAAGCTAGTGTCATCAGCAAACAGAAATATTTTGGAGGTACTCATAATACTAGAGGGTATATCATTTATACAAATAAGGAACAGGAGTGGCAGCAACACTGATCCCTGGGGCACCCCTCACTTGACCATACCCCACTCACACCCCACATCACAGCCATTCTCAACATTGTGAATAATGACCTTTTGCTGTCTGTTGCTAAAGTAAGAGGTGAACCAATTGTGAGCTACTCCCTGTATACCATAATGGTCCAACTTCTGGAGCAATATTTTGTGATCAACACAGTCAAACTCCTTAGTTAAATCAAAAAATATCCCTAGCGTTCGAAACCTTCAGTTTAACCCATCCAGTACCTCACTGAGAAAAGAAAATATAAAATTCTCAGTTGCTAAGTGATTTATAAAGCCGAACTCTACATTTGATAGCAAATCGTGTGATCAATTATCCTTACAAACACTGCTTTTTCAATAACTTTAGCAAACAATGATTGCATAGAAATAGGTCTAAACTTGTCTGCATTATCCCTTTCTTAACCTTTTTATAAAGCGGCTTTACTACTGAGTACTTAAATCGTTCAGGAAACTGATCATTCTTAAAGAAAAGTTACAAATATGGCTAAATACTGCGCTAACGTGTGCAGCACAGTACTTAAATATTCTTCTAGGCATTCCATCATAACCATGAGAGTCCTTAGTCTTCAGTGATTTAATTATTGACTCAATCTCCCCCTTGTATGTATCACAGAGGAGTATTTCAGACATCAATCTCGGAAAGACATTTGCCAAGAGAGGTATATGATTCCCTGTAGAATCTAAATTTTTATTTAATTCACCAGCAATGCCCAGAAAATAATTGTTCAATACTGTACATATATCTGATTCATCCTGCGAATTATCTATTCTATTCGCATACCACATACTCTTTGTCTTCCTAATAACATTTTTAAGCAACTTACATTACTCTTTGTAATTGGCTACTGCAGCTTGATTGTGACTACTTCTAACATTTTGATATAATTGCCACTTTGTCCTACATGATATCCTGATCCCACTAGTCAGCCACCCGGACTGCCTGTTAAAGCTAGTACCCCATTTAGAACGTTCTAATGGAAAGCAACTCTCAAAGAGCATGAGAAATGTGTTAAGGAAGGTATTATATTTATCATCTATGTTATCAGCACTATAAACATCCTGCCATTATTGTTACTTGACATGGTTTACAGAAACACTCTAATGCTGTTGGATTAACTTTCCTACATAGTTTGTAATTACATGTGACATTTGTCTTAGTACCAAAGCCTTTTAGAGTTAAAATTTTGCATCATAGCCTGAAAGGCCATTCATGCTTTTACTAACAGAATGGCTATCTAGTGATGAAGAATGAATAAAAATATTGGCTCTGGCTGTGCTACTGTTCCCCTGCACCCTAGTTGAAAAAAAAACACAGTCTGCATTAGATCATATGAATTTAGGAGATCTATCAACTTCCTTTTTCTTGCACTATCATACACAAAATCTGTACTGAAGTCGCCACATATAACTAATTTCTGGTACTTCCTACAAAGTGAATCAATAGCTCTCTCTAGCTTGAGATAAATGCTCTGAAGTTAGAGTAAGGGGACCAATTAACAACAACAATTAGAAGTTTAGTTTCACTAAATCCAACTGCTCCTGCACAACATTCAAATATCTATTCAGTGCAGTTCTGTGATAAGTCTATGGAATAAAATGGAATACTGTTTTTTACGTACATAGCCACTCCCCTGCCCTGCAAGGAACTACTTGAAAAACAGCCAGCTAATGTGTATCCTGATAAAGGAAGCCTCTGAATTGTCAAATTATTTAAGTGGTGCTCCAACATACCAATAATTTCAGTGTCATCTGTAAGCAGTTCACTAACTTTATCTCTAAAACCTCCTATATTTTGATGATGTATGCTAATTCCTTCTCTGCTTGGAACCATGACATCCTCTGAAAGTGAGCCCTTAGTTTGAGAGACTTCCTTTAAGTATGAATACCTATCAGTTGACTTCAGTATAAAAAAGGTGCACCTCTAACACCAACGACTATAGGAATTTTTCCATGAGTGATACCACCACCACCCACTACTACACTGTCACTGATAAGCCTTGCCAGCCTCCCCTTCCCATACCTATTGAGGCGCAGTTCATACATAGTGAAACCTGATCTGCTGATAGACAGAACTGGCACAACTGAAATGTGACCCATACCCTCTACCATCAGAGCCCTCTCCAGCCCCATGTTAACACACCTAACAGCCGCATTATGATGATGCTGATTATGATGCTGAAACAATTGCACGAAATGCACATTAGTGCCACCAGTTTGAGTAGGTATCATTACAGGTCACCACCTACGTCATATTCCCCATTCCAATCAAGACTGTTCCCTGATCCACCCACTATCACTACCTGATCCTCCTTTGCAAAATTCCTACATCGCTCCCCTATGCTGTCAGTCACCTGAGCCAACCATGCACTAGGCTTCGCAATGCTGCTGACCTAGTACTCACTGCCCAACATTTCCTGCAACTGCTGCCCCACACCTCTACTGTGCGAAGTAACTAGCAGCAGAAGCTTCTTCTTTCTGTTTGACTTTGAAACTAACCTAGGCCTCGTAACTGTTGAGGGCTGCTGGACATTCCCTGTATCTACTGCTACAAGAGGCTCCTCTCCACTCAACTCTGACAGTTGGTCAAACTTATTGCATATACACAAAGTATAATTATTTGAATACCTCCTCCTCGTAGCTGCCTTCTTGCCAACTGCCAGTTCCCATTCCCCACCATCTTTCACCCTCCTCAACGTATCTAGTTCCTCCTTTGCGCGTTGTAACTGCACCTGAAGGGCACAGATCTTACGCTCCTGCTCCTCTATCAACTTATTTCTACTATAGATTCTGCATTCCCAGGAGAGGATCTCGCTAGAATGCCCTCTGGCTTCCCCACTGCATTCCCCCCAATGAAAATACTTTGAACAAATCCCACACCCTAATCCACTACTCACAAACCTACGATGAGCCCACACTTCTCACTCATGGTAAAATTTTACAGTTACTGAAAAAATTATACATCTGCTTTACTTAAGTTCAGTTACGCCAGTAGAACTATTTATAGAACTAATAATAGCGGTCTCTAAATTCTCTGTCACTAAAAAAACAATTACTTGTATTAATACTACTACACCACAGCTAATACCAATACCAACAAAACTTCACAAAATTAATAGCTAAAACCAAAAATTTAAGCAGCCACTGGAAAACTCAACGAATTTAAAATAGTGAATGAAAATTTTACTGAAATATTTCAGTAGAAACAATACGAAACGTCAGCTGAAAACTAAAGCATGAGCTTTACTAATAGACTTCAATGCACAGAAAACTCTAGAAAACTTAGCGAGCGAAGGTTTCCAAAAGTTCATTAAATTGTTCTTTCTCAACAAATAGCACGAAACACCGCTGAAAGTAATAAATTTAATAGCTGTATAACAGTGCACAAGTAACTTTGTCAGTACTTAACTTTATACCCGCTACAGCTGCAACTACCAGCTGCAAAATACATACAATATAACATAAATATAACACACTAGTGAGGCGTGAGTCTTGGACGAACGACACAAGCGCCCTCACTACTCGACTCAATAACACAGGAAGAAAGACTGTGATTAATGAAAATCCACTGATAAGTTACTTTTATAGCAAATATTAACACAAATAAATTTTAAAATAAGTAACTAAAGACTAAAACTTTATAAAATATTGATGAGCAACTTCAGCAGCAGTCCAGCACAAGTGACGTCACACCAAAGTTGTTGTTTGCGTTAGTTTATTTGTTATTTCTTTACTGTCTAATTATTACATGTTTATCTATTCTGCTGGTAGCGGGCGAGCAGTCTGTACTCTGCTGGTTTTTCGTTCCCCACTTTATATTATTTCACTGCCATCAGCCACATAACGCTACAGTTGGCTTAACGAAAGGTTTTGAAGAACCACGGAAATTACTTAAAGTGTGTGACAATTCTGTAATGAATATAAACGCTGTACTTCAGGGGACAGGCAAGTGCGCCCCTTTGGCGCCTTCCATCCTTCAGTCACCTATGCTATTAACTTTAAATTTTTCATAAGAACCATATACCACGCACAAATGAACGAGTAACAATGAATGGTTCCCAAAAAAGAGTGAACTAGTTAACAAGGATGAACGAGTTTGCCCATCTCTAGAGGAAACCATTCAACGAAACATCGATATGGGCTTTTGGATCCGAAGTCTCCCTTATGTACCCTTGATGACTGCAAGACACAAAGCTTTATGCCTCGCCTGGGCCTATCAACACTGTCATTGGATTGTTGATGACTGTAAACATGTTGCCTGGTCGTATGAGTGTAGTTTCAAACTGTGTTAAGCAGATGGATGTGTACGGGTATGGAGAAGATCCCATGTATCGATAGACCTTATATGTCAGCAGGGGACTGTTCAAGCTGGCGGAAGTTCTGTAATGGTATGAGGTGTGAACTTACAGTGATATGGGACCCCTTATACGTCTCTATACGACTCTGACAGGTGACACATACGTAAGCATCCTGTCTGATCACCTGCACCCATTTGTGTCCATTGTGCAAGCAAACCGACAATTCTAATAAAACAGACTGACCAACCACAGTGACAGAGTATTGTAACACAACTATTGTTCACATAATAAAAAACGCAAATTTATGCTACTGTGACCCATTGATGGCAAACTCCATACTAGCAGACCATTCTTTATTCATTACAGATATTAACCAAAAAACTGATGAAATTGGATAGAATATTCCAGTAACCTCGCAATTATTTAAAGAATTGAACTATCATGTATAAAACAGGTTCAAACATTTTATAACTTTAGAAATGAGTTTTTTGTGTTAAATATTTGACAACGCATACAAGCACAAAAACGTTTACAAATGGTTTCAAGTTATACTTACAACTTGTTGGAAATCATTAAATGCTCTCACAGTGAAACACTGGATAAATATTATCTGGGTAATTTGCACTCCATTTTTGACATAACCTCCTCTCCAAAAGCCCTCTGAAGCTTACCATAAGTTGTCATCGCGTTTTCACCCAATTTAAGGCAAAAAGGAATGGCATATCGTTGCGCAATATTACACAGTTCGATTTCCATGATGAGAGGCACAAACATGTGTTAACTTTTTACAGCACAACTCACGACTGAGCAGTTGCATCGATGTACCGCTTGGACTAGAAGTAGCTTATAGACCAAGGTCAAAGATATTGTGCCTACACAAGCCTGCAGGGTTGGCACATCTTGCAAAGAAAATCAGTCTCATTACTTTATTGTCGCACCTCGTACATTCAGTGCTATATATGGATACAGTTGTCAACCTGTTCTGTTAATATAGTTGGTAGTAAAGAAGTAGTAAATTGAAATGTCAGGCCCCATGATGAAGTGTTGCAGCTTCTACAGCAGAAGCCACTTAGCAATACAGATAATAAGAGAAAAGTAAAGTTAAACTACAAAACATAGTTCTGTTAAAAAAATGTTAATGAGTGAAAAGTTGAAAGCAGTATATTCACACAGTCACATAAATACTAAATGAGATAAGTTTTACTTTATTCGGCTATTATTACATGGTTGTATATCCTACCAACAAAAGGCAAGCAAAACAGTAAAAAAAAAGGAAAGCTGCAACACCTGAAATTTAAGCAATATAATAAATAATCTGAAACTGTATTATGACCTATCTAGGAAGAAAAGACTGAGGGATATAATATTCTGCATAAAATAAAAAGGAAAGAGTATTGTGGATTTTTCAGAGAAACAAAGTACTTTTTCATTGAGACAATTTAGACATAAAGCAGAGAACTACTCAAAAGATTTATGGTTCTTTATAAGTGAGGGAAAAAGGGAAAAGTGAGAAAACAGTTGGAGACTATATGCCAACTGAAACATTGTAAATGTGATGTAGCTCTTTAGGAACAGTAAACACTTTCAACACATGAGATAAATTGATAAGATGAAGTAAAACAAATGGCATGAGTAAAATACCAAAAATTCCATGAATGAGTCACATCACTGCAATCATCACACCAACTGAGAAAGGGTTTCCATCCTTATATAGCAACCAAATGTCAAATATTCATCTGGCTTAGGTGATGTTACATCACATTTCATAGAGGAATGCAGGAAAAGCATACTAAAGTCCTTAAGTGATTTGTTGAACACTACAGTAGGGGGAGGTATTTTCTAGAGGTCACTACTAACATGCAGAGAGAAGCTAATATTTAAGAAAGGGAAAAGAGGTGTATTAGGAGACTATAGGCCCGTATTATTGATTATTTATTTCTTCATTGATTTAAAATTTTGTAAAAAAAACTATGAAATGACAATAACGAATAGAATTTTACAACAAAATTTAAAGTACTGGATTCATCACAACATAGTTTCAGATAATGAAAGTCAATGATAACTGGAACAACAGATTAAGTTGAAGATGTTCTGAGCTGCCATTCCAAGCTAATGTTAAAATTGTATGTGTATGGCATTCAAGGGAAATACTATGGTATAACAAAATGAAACATGACAAATAAGCAATGGTACACTGAAATCAGACACATTAATGAGAGAAATATAATCAGTCACAGAACTGAACGATAAATTATCAAATATGGTTGCCACAATATTCTTTACTAGGCCAATACTACTCATTCTCCACATAATTTATTTTTCAGACAGTATAAGTCATAAAACGACAATGGACATTGGTGATATTACCGCCATCTATGTAGCTAACATGAAGGAGGAACTTGAAAAAGAAGAGGTCTTGAATGAAATAAGTATATATTACTAGACAATCTTCTTCTACATCATTGTAAAACAATGTATATAGACCTTCAAACCAAACAGAGTGAAGTTTAAAATGTAAATATTAAAATAAGTACAAAAGCATTTAAGAAAGTAAGTGGTATAAAAATTTTAGGAAATATTGAAGGTAAGCACTTCATTTGGTTGGGACATATAGATGCACTTTGAGAACACAGATCTTCCTTACTTACAAAATGGCAAATGCTGTGGCTAAATAAGTTGTCATGACACTGCTACATTCTTGTATTCCTACATCTATCAAATTCAATACATGTATGAAAGAATGCATTAGCTGACTAATAGGAAACAATATTTCAGAAAATGGCAGTGAGGTGTGCATTCAAAATACCATCCAGGTAAGTGATCTCTCAAATTTTCTTGGCATGATTGATTACTGACTTGTTTCTGGGTGTTCTGCTGATTTGTTTCTTTCCGTTTTATGCACAACAATTTGATGACTGACCCCATCATGTTCTTCAGGTGCTGTGAGTCTTGCTGAATCTGTACTCGCTAACTGTACTCCTACAAAACAGGTTGCTTGAAGTCCAGGCAGTAAGTATACATAAAGCGAAACTCACAGCACCTGAAGAAGACAGCTGTGTTTGTGCATAAAATTAAATACAACTTGGCAGAACATCTAGAAACAGATTATTAAACACCCACAGGGTCACGTAGACCTTATGCAAGACAATATTATGTTCGTACACTCACTGAATTACATCATAATGGTGAGATAGCGGGGGAAAGTAACAATCAAATATTTTATAAAAATGTACATGATCACTCAATAAGAGGGAAACAGGATTATTACACAAGACAACATAACCTCAATATAGTTAAATTATAAAGTTGTAAGGTGAAATGTTAAACGTTTTTCTCTTTCTGAGTCTGTGATGCTTAAATAATGAACTAGGACCAGGCATCCTATATTTTAAACGTTAAATATACTTATCAGAAACTATTAGTTAAAGTCTTTAAATGCGAAGAATTTGGCAGTATCTCGTTCCATTTAGAGGAACCTACCCCACAATTACTAATATTATTGACTCTGCTTAATTTATTTGACTGTACATCTCCATTGTCAGAGAATCTTTTTGCAGCTATAATTCTCTTGATTTATAATAATAAAGTATTTCAGGTGAAATGTAGCTTATAATTAAGAGGAGGAGGGTTACAATAGATTTTTGTTTACAATGTAATTGATGGTGAAAAAATGTTCATGAATGTAGATTTATTAGTGACTTAGTGTAGTTAGTTTAACTGATAATGGCTCTGATGTGTTTACACTTCGCCACTCGCTTTCATTATTGATTATTCTATTAATTTTTTTGTAAGGTTGTTTCAATTTTGATGAGATAAGCCACTTTACAGTGAATGTACTGGAAAGTGTATCCAGGAAGAGGTTCAAGATATAACTTATGAGTAAAGTATTTAACTTATTCTGAAAATTTTCTGTGTAAATCAGGAAGGCTTGATTATAAACTATATTATATTAGATTTATATTTATTTAATTATATGATAGAAAGAATGTCATTGTATTGTATTGTCTTATTGTATTTTGTAGGATTGATTTTTCATATTGTAGCTTACTGGTTAATGTAAGTGGTTTATGAAATATTAATTTAAATTTGTTAAAGAAAATTTTATTTGTTATGCCTTTTATATAAGGGTTTATCAAAATTTTGGTATTTATTTACTTGTCTCGATTTAGATTAATTTGCTAATAATTTATAGTTAATGTATCATGTTGATAATTTGTAGAAACGAAATGTTCCTTTCCTAGTATGTCTAGTTTCTTAAGAAAAAAATTATTTTTTAAAGTTAATGTCTTTATATTTAATTTTTTAAATATAAATTTCAACTTATTTATTCTTTAAGGGATAAGGTTTAAAGTTATTAACCTATTATTCATCCATTTTAAAATGTAATAATTAGTGTAAAACCAGCTATCTTTGCCATTACATTTTACTTGGTTTTTAAATTTATTGTATGATAATTTTAGAGACTATATTAAGATATTGGATTTAATTGACTAATCATTGTAATGGTGAAACTAGTATGTTTAATTTGCTTTTAAGTTTTGTTGTTGATAATTTGTTATAAGGAACTAGGCAATATTGATTTTCACCTGTTTATAAAAAAAGATGTCCAACTGATGATGTTTTGAAGTCTGACATGCTCACTGAGAAAAAATTGTGACAAGCTGTGGTATGTTGACTCCGCAAAGGTACCATAACCATTAGTCTCTTAACTAGTGCCTGGAATGAATGGCTTGACAAGAAATTAACTGTCTTTTAATAAGTATTTGAATTTAACTTTTAAGTCAAAAAGCTTAAATTAATCTTTAGAGAAGACCCTGTAGAACTTAACTATTCCTTTTACATATTTTGTAGTTAGTCTTTGTATATTTCATGATAATGTTTAGTTCAGATGACATGGTAACAATTAAACTCTTTATTATTAAATCGTTGATTTATGTCAAAAGTGATCTGTAGTTTATGATCTTACGATTAAGTTACCTTAGCGATAACAGCGTAATTGTACATGAGAGATCATATTGACGAAGCTGAATTCGACCTTGATGTTGGATTAAGAAACATTTTGGATGCAGGAGCCCAGTGCTTCAGACTGTTCGACTTTTAAATTCTTACATGCACTGAGTTCAGACCTGTATGAGCCAAATCAGTTTCTATCCTAAGTTTATTTACTCACCATAGTATGAAAGGACTGTGTTGACAAAATATTTTTTTTATTGATTAATATTAGTTGATTACTAATTTGACAGATTAATGTATCAGATTTGGAATTCATTTATGTAGAATTTTCTGCAAACAGTATTGACACCTTTATATTTATTTACATTTGTAAAAAAGTTCTTATTTTAGGTATTTTAATTTTAATTAATGTGCATTTTTGAACTTTATTCGGATGTAAGATGTTAGGTTATATTCAAATTCGAAAGGGCGAAAATGAGCTAGCTTTCGTTGGTGTTCCTCAGTCTTTTAATGATAAAATTAAATTAATCTGTAAGGAGCAACCTGTTCCTATTATATCAAATTACTAACATTATTATTTTTCCCCTATTTTCCATTTAATAATTTCTTTGGCTGTTTGGGTGATTTTTCCTTATTTAACCTAAATGTGTTTCTTCATATTTTTCTTTTTAAATCATATTAGATTGGATGCATATACTGTAATAATTACTGGTTGATCATCAAATACATACTATTCTTTACAAGGTTCTTTCCATTCTGTTGCTCAGACTGTTTCATATGGGGTTAGATTACCTTTGAACTTATTAACTTTAATTATTTTAATTGGTATTTTTATTATGTCCGATTTTTGTCGGTTTTATTGTTGATTTATTATTCTCTTGTCCTTAAGCTTCATCTTGTTTTTCTTCGTGTTTGGTTGGTTGAGACTAATCGAACCCAATTTGATTTTGCTGGAGAAGAATTTGAATTAGATTTAGAATTTAATATTAAATATGGTGCAGCCGGTTTTACTTTAATTTTTGGCAGACTATACTAGAATTGTTTTTATATGTATGCCATTGGCTTTAATTTGTTTATGGGGTGACTTTTACTCTTTTATATTTATTATTAAACTTCATGTTATATCATCTGGGTTTATTTATGGTCAGCGAACATTACCATGGTTTTGTTGTGTCAAATGAAGATATTTACTTGTTTTTTACCTGTAGCTTTAAATTTTTTTATTTACCTTATTCATCTAAAAATTTGTTCCTTTCTTATTTAGTGAAATTTTTTAAGAAGAATTTAAAAGAAAAGTTGAACCTCTAGTTTTATGTTTACAAAACATGTGCTTTTCCTAAGCTAATTAACTTATTTGGTGTTTATTCCTTAATTAATTTATCTCAAGCATTTGCAAAATGAACAATAATTAAGAAGTAGGTAAAATAAATTATTGTTAAGATTTGTCCTGTTACGACATAAGGTTGTTGAACTGGTCCATTACGAAAAATGGTTCATTCAATAATTCAAAATAAGATTTGATTAATAGGATAAAATAGAATATTAAGAAATTGTGTTTTATTATTAAATGATAGGATTATTAACATTCTAACTGACAGAAATAATGCAAAAACATCTCCTAACTTATTTGGATTAACATAAAATTGCATAAGGAAATATGAAGTACCATTCTGGTTGAATACAAACTGGTGTTATGAGAGGATTAGCTGGAATGAAATTGCCCAGCTCTTGTAGGAGATAATGGTGAGTTAAACATAATATACATACTGACGATTTTTCTTGTACAACTATAGTACAGTCAATGAATGCAAAATATGGGTGAAATGGAATTTTTTCAATACCCCATTTAACCTGAAAGTGCTATTAGACCCTATTTGGTGAAGAAAGATAAGTGAAGTACAACTACAGGTGCAATAATAAATGGATATACAAAATGGAATGTAAAAATTCGGTTTATAGTAGTGGTGTCAACAGCAAACCCTCTTCCTACTCACTGAACTAAGTTTGTTTCTAAATAAGGAACTGCTGGTAATAGGTTTGTAATTATTGTTGCACCTCAAATGGATATTTTACCTAATTGTAGAACATATCCTATAAATTCAGCTATTATAACTCAAAATAAAATTACTGTACCATATGTGTATATAAATATATGATCCCTTATCAGTTCCTTGCCCTACATATAGATAAATTCAAATAAATAATATAGAATCCCCATTTGCATGTAATGTTCAAAAAATTCAACCATTATTTACATCTCAACATATATGTATTACACTTCTAATTTCTATTTCAATATTTGTGGTGTAATGTACAGCCAAAAATAATCCAGTTCCAATTGGAATTGCTGACCATATCCCAAATAGTGATCCAAAATTTTATCAAAATTAAATATTTATTGGTGCTGGTAAGTCAACTGAAGAATTAGTAATAATTTTAGATAATGGGTGTCTTAGTCATAAAGGTTTATTCATTAGTATAGTTATTTTATGAATGGGTTCAAATAAAAGATCATTGTTATTGTAATAATGAATCCTGGGTTATTATATAATTTCTCAAAGGATACTGTTATTTCTTGACTATTCATTGAATTTTTAATATTTATAATTTCAGTATTTTTAAGAGTTTCTACCCATATCATTATAGCTAGAATGTTGAAAATACATGTAATGATAATTCATAATATTAAATTTAACTTTATAGTAACGGATTTGGTTGAAATATTTCATTTAAGCCATCTCTGGTAATGTAAATAAGTAAAACTAATACAGCACCAAGAAATGTTAAAAATAAAACATATAATAATCAATAACTATTTATTATTGTTTCTGTTATCAAACGAAATTGAAGTTTTATAGAATAATAAAAAAAGTATTTTTGCCACTGGATGAACTTAATTTAATGGAATTAATATATCAGGGGTTAGTTCATAAAAATATCAGTATGAGGATAAGAAACTTTTCCTACCCCTGAAGTTTTAAAAGAAGAAACTAGAGGTATTTTCAGTTTACACACCTAGTATTTATTTAAACTATTGAAACTAAAGTTTATATTTTCTATCTTTACTTCTTCATTGGTTTATTTTGCTGGTGTTTACATATTTTCTTCAAAACATAAACATTTATTGATAGATTTTTGAGATTAAATAAAGTGTTCTTTACATTAATTATAATTTTTCTTATTGATTTTGATTATGATTATTTTTTCCAGTTATTGTTTTAGTGTTTTCTGTTTGTGAAGGGGCTTTATGTCTCTTTATTTCAATTCCAATGATTTGTTCTTATAGTAATGATTACTTTAATTCTTTTGGACTGTCTTTATGTTAATATATTATATTTGTAACTATTTTTAACCGTCTCTTGTTTGTTAAATAACTGTTGATTCTTGGTTCATTCTTTCATGTTACTGTCGAGTTTTGTGTTTATAATTTGTGTTTATTGTTATACTGACCCAAATATAATTAAAAAAATTTTTTGGGAATGATTATTTTTCTTTTAGTTACAATTTATGACGTTTTGAATCTGTTCTTTAGTCATTACTGCTAGATGTTCTGTACTTCACACACACTGAAAATCTGTCTGTGCAAAACAATGCCTCAATTACTAATTATATTATATTATTTTATTCTTCATTTGATTATTTAGTAGAAATAATTTTGCCATATTCTATAGTCTTAGAAGGAAACGCCACCAACTTGTTGCCATATTTTAAGAAGAAAAACATACGTGTGAGATATCGGCCACAGGAATCGACCCTATGCCAAAATTTGGGCCATAATTCTGATAGTATGCAGTTATGAACTTCCGGATGTCCGACCATTGACTGCTGTGCAGTGGAGTGACAACCAGAGCCCTCTTATTTGCGGGATGTTGAAGGCAAGGGAAGGAGAGGGGCTAATGTGTGATCAACGTGTTTCAAATCATGTTTGATAATACACATTATCATATGCAGAAAGGGGTGAGTAATATTTGTACATACCTTACACACTTATGCTTCAAATATTATTTTAACAACATTCTTGTACTGGTGTTCTGCGTATCAAAATGAATAAACTTCATCAACTTAAGAAGTATTGTAAAATGAACTTAATGATTTTCGATTTACAATTTAACCGTGTGAATCATGGTGAAGAATGCACATCTCATACAAATGCATATCACTTTAACAGTATTAGGTTTTCAGTCCAAAGAAAACGGCACACAACAGTTATGTTGATAATTAAATAGCGCTAAGCTTTTGACACCCTCATTTATTTCATTCATTACACTGCATTTGTGGAACTCTAAATAACGATTTTCAGAGAGATTCTGGCACCAGCTACAGATTAGAAACCACACACTTTGACACAGTGAACACGGCACATTAGCAGTGTCAAAACAGTATTTCACTGGATGTTTAAAGTGATCTAGCCTGTCACTGGTACAACCATTTCGATACCAAGTATACTGGAAGACTGGCCGAAATACTGGTGCACATAACTCTCTGTAAGGAAAGAACTGTATTTGAAGGTTGATGTTACACTGGCTGAAGTTCATATTGATGGCCAGAAGGCGTACTGAGCTGTTAAACCTATGGACAAATGCTTTGAGTACGAAGAATCCAGATATATCCAGTAGTTGACAGTATCTTGTCTACCTGGTGGTACTGTCAGTACAGAAACTGAAGTATCCACTGTTTTATGTTTTAGTAATCTAAAGGTTCGTTTGAGGGTCTTGACAGATATAAATAATAGCATAAAGCAACCTCTACATGCTTTCATTTGTCTTGCGTAGAAGTTATACGAATTGATAAATACAATGATGCTTACCAGTCACTACTTTCAGGACCTCTCGTTCTTTAGCGTCATGCCATACTGCTCCTACAGATGACGCCCTATCGCTTTTTGGTTCACAGACATTATGATCACAAACATCTTGGTCACTCCACTGCACAGTACTTTACAGTCAGGTATTAGGTGGCTGAAGTGGTGCAAAGCGATTGACAAACTAGTGTGCCCAAACTTTAAAATCAGTACATTCATAAGGTGATAACAGTATTCTATCACCAAAATTTTCGAGCAGAATCGATTGCTGGGGCTGTTGTCTTACACATGTGCTTTCTTCTCCTTAAAATTTGAAGTCAAGTTGGTGATGTTTCCTTGTTAGGGTATTTTGTAGAACTGATTTTTCACTTTTTAGTTTTCTGGTAATGTAAATGATTTATGAAATATTAATTTACATTTGTTGAAGTAAATTTAATATTTTGTATCTTATTATCAGGGTATATCAAAATTTATTGGGGTATATCAAACTCTTTATTTACATGTCTCGATTTAGGTTGATTTACAAATAAATTATAGTTAATGTATCATAATTATTGTTGAGTTATTTGTAGAAATGAAATGTTAATCATATCCTAAGATATCTAGTTTCCTAAGAAAAAATGTAATTTTTTAGGTTAACATGTTTGTGCTTAATTTTTAAATATAAATATTAACTTATTTATTATTTAAGGCTTAACAAGCTACCTTGCTTAGTTAAGGAAATAAGACGAATTAAAACTTTTGGAATTACTCAGAATTGTATCTTATACAGAAATATACACATTGTATGAGTGAGTATTTAAAATATAGCTTAATTTTAGATGTCACACTAGAATGTAAAATATGTAATATAATGGAAAATGGTACATGCAGGCAGAATACAAATGTTATGTCTGTCCAGGCAGTCTGCTTATACAGTTGTATGACTCACTCAGTTTGCTGAGATGGTCAGCTAGATTCTAGAGGCAGAGAATGAATAAATAAATAAACAGTAGTTGGCCAGAACCATTGGGAGGAATACTCGAAGAACTCTATTATAGGAGTATATAAGTCTGCAAATGTTATGGTACCTAATGAAGGGACGATGAAAATAAGTACCACATAAGCATTATACAATTTAGTATTTGTATTTATATTTTGAAAAGATGTACTACGAATTTGAGTACAGGACTGAGGAGCTTTCTGATACAAGATTTACTTGTGGAAGTAGAAGAACAGTACTGCAACAACTATTTTTATGTAAGAGACACAGCTGGACGGTGTGGCCGTGCTGTTCTAGGCGCTTCAGTCTGGAACCGCGTGACCGCTACGATCACAGATTCGAATCCTGCCTCGGGCATGGATGTGTGTGATGTCCTTAGGTTAGTTAGGTTTAAGTAGTTCTAAGTTCTAGGTGATTGATGACCATAGATGTTAAGTCCCATAGTGCTCAGAGCCATTTGTTGTAAGAGACATACAAGCATTTTAATTGTAGAAGCAGAATAACTGTATTACATCAGTTATTTATGCAGAATTCAAAACTGCCCAGAGATGCGACATTACTTCTGTAATATGATTGACTGATGGAGTACAGACAGTAAACATGCCATATTTGATTTCATGGTTCTTAAGATGGCTTGTTGTATTTAGCTGTTTTCACATTAATACTTGCATGCAGCAAAAAATACCATTTGCAGCTATTGATGTATTAAAAATACATCAAGAACACTTCTTTTTTATACAATTTGTTAAAATATAATGATGGTATATGAACCATTTCATTGTGGTGTATTAAACATTGCTCCTCAGATGTAAATATATTTTAGACTTTAATGTGTGTATCACACCACTTTGCAATAGTGCAGTGAGTAAGTGTCACAGTATAAATCCAAAGGTCTGGGGTTTGATGGCCAGCCATTTGTAGGATTTGTTTCTGTCACTTATCGCTTTTTTCATGTCTCACAATATTTTGAAGACAACTTTCCCCTTCCTGTTTAGTATGCTCCAGAGTTTAATGTGTTAGTACAACACTTTTTCCAGGTATTAAGAAGTGGCATATGCTGAACTGCACAGTAAGCTGAGCTGACACTACCTCTGTGTTACTGATCTTAGAAATGTTGTAGGCTTCCGCATAAGGTGTATAGTGAGTTGTGAGATTGTGTTCTCAAAGATGCTACAGTAAGCTAGCTCCAAAACAACAGTAAGAGACTGTCATGGCACTATTAAAAATAAGATCGTAGAAAAGCAATTTTGCAAGCATGAATAAACAAGTAGTTGGTTAGTACAGGCATAATTTGAAGCTTAATCTCTGTTACAGTTAAACTGTTGCGAATGGTACAGCCAAGTGGAATGCTACTCTAAACATGTAAGTGAGGTAACATAGTAATAAATTCATTTACTTCTATGCCACCATCCATTGAGAAAAGCTCTGAGTATAGCAGCCAATTCTTAAATGAGGTTTGAAAACAGTTCGGTTTTGAAAAATTCATTCAACTAGACACTGAATGTAAAATTTTATACTTTGAAAATTAGTATCTCTGTGTATATTACCTTTTTCCATGACTTTTAAATGATGTGTTGAGATCAAAAGGAGGCATGTCACTCAACAGTTGTTTTGAGACTTATTGAAAAAACTGTACAATCTTGAATAAGGAATACAATCTTATATCAAAATCTGCAATCATAGAATAAGGCAAATAATAGAAAATGGTAACAGAAAATGACCAATACATCCCCTTTTTGATTTAAACGACACTAATTTTATCATAAATATCATGTAACGAAAATAACTATATTTTCAAGCAAAATGTTCTCTTCAATCATTTCAACATGTTCATACACATTTCCTAAACATTCATAATTAAACAAGAAATATCAAAACAGACAATATAATGGAAGTCAGTATCCTTGGCTTATAATGTCGGAGAGCTAATTCCACGTTTTTTACTTACTAAACAACACTGTTTATTTTGACAGACATATACATTCATAAACTTTTCACTCTTGATCACTGTCCCAAACTTCATTTCCAGAGTCATTATCTTCCCATCCACAATTCACCTTATTAATGGCACATTTCTTTAGAATATTATTAAAATTCTAACGAAAATGGAAGGAGACAACATCAATCACGTGTGAAACATCCTGTAGTTTCTCCAGTTTCAGTGCAATAACATCCACGTATGTTCCCAGCACATTATGAAAATGAGGTTCTATCCCAGTGTTAACCAGACGAAATTCATATTTCGCCATTCCACTGCTACTGGGAGAAATGGAAGCGCATTTCGACTGAACATTGTACTCAAATACTTTGTGTTGTGTAACAGCTCATTTTTCTCATTTCACAGTTATAGACTTCTTAAGAAATGAATGTTGATGTTTCTGATGGTCAAGAAATGCGTCTGGTGTGCACAGTTCAACATGCATATGTTTCCTTGCTTTTTGTGGTACTGTGAACCGTTGGTGGGGAGCATGCACTGTGTCCTGTTTCATGTATCATAATTCCAGGCTTGTAAAATCACTATCACAACCATTGTAGAAATGTCAACAGGTTGGGGACATGTGGAAAACCTTGGTTAATTAACCTGTTGTGAGCTGCACAAGCATCTGAAAATGCATACAAATTTCTCACGGAAGAGGCCACATGTTTCATTTTTCTCATTTCACAGTTATAGACTTCTTAAGAAATGAATGTTGATGTTTCTGATGGTCAAGAAATGCGTCAGGTGTGCACAGTTCAACATGCATATGTTTCCTTGCTTTTTGTGGTACTGTGAACCGTTGGTGGGGAGCATGCACTGTGTCCTGTTTCATGTATCATAATTCCAGGCTTGTAAAATCACTATCACAACCATTGTAGAAATGTCAACAGGTTGGGGACATGTGGAAAACCTTGGTTAATTAACCTGTTGTGAGCTGCACAGGCATCTGAAAATGCATACAAAGTTCTCACGGAAGAGGCCACATGTTTCATTATGAAATCCATATGAAGAGAAGCAACTGTATTACGAACATCCTTTGCGGTTACTCCATCATACATATAGATGAATGCTTTATTATCAGAAAATCTGTGAATACCAAATACACACACATCAAAAAACGTTTAGCATCACCTCGGTTAGCACGTCTTGCATTGATGCATGCCTGTATTCGTCGTGGCATACTATCCACAAGCTCATCAAGGCACTGTGGGTCTAGATTGTCCCACTCCTCAACGACGATTCAGAGTGGATGGTGAGCCAAGTCGTCCATAAACAGCGCTTTTCAATCTATCCTAGGCATGTTCGATAGGGTTCATGTCTGGAGAACATGCTGGCCACTCTAGTCTGGCGATGTCGTTATCCCGAAGGAAGTTATTCGCAAGATGTGCACGACTGGCTCGCGAATTGTCGTCCATGAAGACGAATACCTCGCCAATATGCTGCTGATATGGTTGCACTATCGGTTGGAGGATGGCATTCACGTATCGTACAGCCGTTACGGCGCCTTCCATGACCACAAGCGGCGTCCGTTGGCCTCACATAATGCCACCTTAAAACAGCAGGGAACCTCCACCTTGCTGCACTCGCTGGACAGTGTGTTTCAGGCGTTCAGCCTGAACGGGTTGCCTCCAAACACGTCTCCGACGATTGTCTGGTTGAAGGCATATGTGACACTCATTGGTGAAGAGAAAGTGATGCCAATCCTGAGCGGTCCATTCGGCATGTTATTGGGCCCATTTGTACCGCGCTGCATGGTGTCGTGGTTTGCAAACATTGACCTCGCCTTGGACGCCGGGAGTGAAGTTGCGCATCATGCATCCTATTGTGCACAGTTTCAGTTGTAACACGACGTCCTGTGGCTGCAAAAAAATCATTATTAAACATGGTGGTGTTGCTGTCGGGGCTAAAAAAAAAATGGTTCAAATGGCTCTGAGCACTATGGGACTTAACTTCTCTGGTCATCAGTCCCCTAGAACTTAGAACTACTTAAACCTAACTAACCTAAGGACATCACACACATCCATGCCCGAGGCAGGATTCGAACCTGCGACCGTAGCAGTCGCGCGGTTCCGGACTGAGCGCCTAGAAGTCGGGGCTCCTCCGAGCCATAATCCGTAGGTAGCAATCATTTACTGCAGTAGTAGCCCTTGGGTGTCCGGAGCGAGGCATGTCATCGACAGTTCCTGTCTCCCTGTATCTCCTCCATGTCCGAACAACATCTCTTTGTTCACTCTGCGACTCCTGGACACTCCCCTTGTTGAGAGTCCTTCCTAGCACAAAGTAACAATGCGGATTCGATCGAACCGCGGTATTGACCGTCTAGGCATGGTTGAACTACAGACAACACGAGCCGTGTACCTCCTTCCTGGTGGAATGACTGGAACTGATCGGCTGTCGGACCCCCTCCGTCTAATAGTCGCTGCTTATGCATGGTTGTTTACATCTTTGGGCGGGTTTAGTGACATCTCTGAACAGTCAAAGGGACTGTATCTGTGATACAGTATCTACAGTCAACGTCTATCTTCAGGAGTTCTGGGAACCAGGGTGATGCAAAACAGTTTTTGATGTGTGTAAATATCCATGGCTGCCGAAAGCAGAGTATATCAGTTACTAGTATTTGTGGAACAGGCACTTGTTGTATGAAATCGAATGTAACCATTTCTTATATTCCCAGTTCTTCTCCCCATAAAAATTTTTCACAACATGTCATGTTATCGTAGAACTGACATGCCAGAAGCCTATAGAGTTGCAACTCATTTTACGTTGCAGTATTGATAGGAGGGTTATTCTCTCCTTCAGTCTTACATTTAGGCCTATCACATTCACCACAGACATCTACTTGAGTATGACCAATGCCATATTTGTAATGATTCTTGAAATAACCATAAAAATAATGATATTGTTCCGTTGGTTTGAACAACCCACGGTGATTAGTGTTAGTTTAAGACCTGTAAATTATGTACTTTTGGGTTTGTATTTTTCAAGAAACATTTCCCACATTGTCTTCATAGATAAAGAACTTGAGAGATATCTCTTCTTGCTACCACAAAATCCATAATGCGCTAGCCCTATTGAAAAACACTTTTATGGATTGCGCTGTCATGACATTAGTAATTTCTGGAACCGGATAATGATTTTGATGTCTACCACGACCATCATGTGGCGAAGTCACTCCTTCTCGAATTAGACATCACAGTTCCTCCACTTGGCGTTTTGTTATGCCATAGAGTGCAATAAAAGCTGTATTGCATTCCATATTTTTCTTGAAGGTAACTTCAGCCTGCAGATAGACAAACGACACGATCGATTTATTATAATAAAAAACCGAAAGTCATATATTCGTAATGATGTAACCCTATTAAATCTGCCACCACTGCTCAAGTTCTTTCATGCAATAGAGAGCTTGTCTCTGTGACAAGTCCTCTTTCAGCACAAAACAAAATTTAAACACTATCTTAAACAGGGAGAAAATCACTGAACAAGCACCGTTTTAGAACCAACAGATGCGGAATAGTGTGAAAATAACAACTACATAATAACTCATAAACCTCAAAAAGATTACAAGTCCCGCTTTCGATCTCAACACCTCAAATGTTACACATGATTATTTGTGTCTACAGTAATGGTTCTCACCATCGTGGATCTTCTGAACGAATGAGCTGTTGTGCAGCTCGTTGTCACTTGTCAAATCAACATACAGATTTTTTCGTCACAAACAAAGATCTGTCTCCATATTGTTACCACTGATGAAGCAATCAGTGATACCATAAAAGATAACGACCATCTATATTGCACAAATATCCAGTACTTTCATTCAAAACGTCTCATTGTAAATTTACCGTTTATCCGAAAAGTTCTAGGACTGTTTTTATTCGCGGCATATAAGGACGTCAGTGCTGTAGCTATGGAGAATGTTCTCCAGAATATTTTGAAGAAGAGAAAAGGGAGTGCAAAGTTGGCCCCAGTCTCCTGGAAAAAATCAATGATACATTGACACCTGCTGTGACCTTTGACACCTGCTGTGACTTGATAGAAATGTAAAATGCGGACAGTGCTATTCTGCAATAACGATTACATGAGACGAGAGTTGGTTTTATCAATATGAACCTACCACAAAACAATAAAGTGCAGAAATTCACACGAAGGGTCAGTAGTTTGAAGAAATGAATGACATACACAGGTTAAACAACATCACAAAGAAAGACTATTCTGACTGTCTCACTTGGTCGTATGAACGTTCTGTGCATTGTACGCAAGGGGGAGGGGGAGGAGAGACTATGTAGAACACCTAAAGCATTGTAACCACCATCTTAATGTTTCCCAATTTTTTTGTTAATACAATCTCAAAAGTTTTCCGACTGAATAGGTGTATGCTACGTGTATTATTTGTAGAGTGAAACAGATACATTAAGACATCTAATAATAAGAACCGTATTACTGTCACTATATCAATAAATGTTGATAGTACAGGACGCAGAAAATTAAAGAGATTCGAGTTTCCAATAATTATTTGCCATATGTAAACGACACATTAGCCCATGATACACCCTGCACAATCGTCTGCACATCATCTTTCTAGCTTCTAGGAGTACAACAGAACAACAGTACAAATACCCCATTCCAGAATCGTGGTGCATGAAGAATGTGGGAATCAATGGCATCAGCTTCTCTCCACCGACTTGTGCAAGGTTTGTCTGCTGCTATTGATTGTCGTATAGGAATGTGAAGGTGATCAAATTCAAGTGCATAACTGAGTCAGCCGGCCGGGTGGCCGAGCGGTTCTAGGGGCTACAGTCTGGAGCCGCGCGACCGCTACGGTCACAGGTTCGAATCCTGCCTCGGGCATGGTTGTGTGTGATGTCCTTAGCTTAGTTAGGTTTAAGTAATTCTAAGTTCTAGGGAACTGATGACCTCAGTAGTTAAGTCCCATAGTGCTCAGAGCCATTTGAACCATATCTGAGTCATGTAGCTGCGTGGGTTGGAAGGGTAGATGGGTCAGTTATGTTTTGGGTTGATATGAAGTTCAAATGCTAGACATCTCACATTGATATCGAGCATAATTTGATGGTTGTGGAGTTTCGGGACAGGGTATTCAAACACATTATCCACTCCTTCAGTCAACATTTCGGCGATGTGTTCATCTGTTAACACGATTACGCACGAAAACATCGCTCCTACATCGTGAACTCTCTCTCCCAGGAGGCTGGAATCAACTGAATGGACTAGTTTATGTTATCTGCTGACAGAAAACCGACTGAGCATGCTTAGGGTCAGTTGAAACACGCAGCGTATTGTTGCAGGAACCATCCGCCCGCATTGAATGACTTCATGAGGGTGCCAGCGAAGAATGGCACAAAACATGAGCAGCAGGTTCTAATTTCACTAGTGTACCGTTTACAAGAGACTATCTTTAAGTTCTTTACTGTTTTTCCGAAGCAAAATTAATTTTTCTGTTTTATAAGGCTCATTAGTTCATTTCCTACACCTCTTAAACATTAGCCCACTAAAGTTCATAGATACCTGCGTGATGCAAAACACTTTAATTTGTAATCAGTTTCGAGACTGTCTGCAGAAATCAGCGCCTGCAACGGTGGCCGACCATCAGTTCCGTTCGCCAGTAACTCGGGTGATGGTAATATCCTGGAGCAGCGGTTTCCTATACTTTCACGAACACAGTGGTCAGCTTCGAAGTACACTCACGTTCAGAAAAAAAACAGAACACCTTGAATGAGAAGAGGACGTTCATATTCACAGTACATGTACATTAGTATGTTCTGCACTAATGATTAGCTTTTGAACTTCGTCGATATCGCGACGCAACACCACCTACTGCTGTAAGGTGTCTGCGACTCTCGTTGTCGGCTATAAACCGAAGGTAAGGGGTCAGTGTCACTTGAGCAGAAGTGTAGGATGCCTCGCAGACATATGTGCGAACAGTATCGTCAAATCAGTTAGTTTGAAAGAGGGCGTATCATTTATATGAGATAATGTGGTGCAGCCATCCTAGAAATTGCTGCTCGTCTAGGACAAAGTGTTTCGGCAGTGCAAGGGGTGTGTCAGAATGGCTCACGCAAGGCCGTAGAACACGACGAGATGGATCAGGTTGTACCAAATGGACCACTCCCGAGAAGATCGACACCTCATCCGAAAGGCATTGCATGATAGATCTGCGTCCTCGTCGGTTCTGGCGCAACAGTGGATCAGTGTAACACATCGTACACCATCAGGGGTGTCAGTCCGTCACCGTTTAATACAGCATGGGTTACATGTGCGTCGTCCACTTTGCTGCCTGCCTTTGATGAATGTACAGAAACATACTAGACGGCAATGGGGTATGGAACAACGTCTTGGGACAGGAATAGCATTTCGGGTGAATTCAGGTTTTGTTTGTTTGAAAATGATCCCTGCATTTTGATTCGCCACAGACAGGGCAAGCGGCATCACACACTGCATTCACACAAGACATAGAGCGCCAAATGGTTCAAATGGCTCTAAGCACTATGGGACTTAACATCTGAGGTCATCAGTCCCCTAGACTTAGAACTACTTAAACCTAACTAGCCTAAGGACAGCACAAACATCCATGCCCGAGGCAGGATTTGAACCTGCGACCACAGCAGCAGCGCGGTTCCCGACTGAAGCGCCTAGAACCGCTCGACCACAGCGGCCGGCTCATAGAGCGCCAACTCAAGTAATTATGGTGTAGGATACTATTGGGAACAGCCACAAATTACATTTGGTGCATGCCCAGGACACTGTGACCAGTGTGACCTACGTGAATGACATCCTGCGACCCGTAGCGATACCCTTTCTGTGCAACATCCCAGACGCCATTTTTCAGCAAGACAATGCACGACCACATGTTGCTGCATGAACACGTGCCTTCTTGGTATCACAGGATGTCAGCCTTTTGCCCTGGCCCACTAGATAATCAGACTTGTTGTCAATCGAAAATGTGTGGAATATGGTGAAATGATTTGTACAGCGCTGCGACCCAATGCCCACAACAGATGAACTTGGAAACCATGTGACTGCAGCATGGATGGCTATGCCACAGAACTCCATCCGCGCCTTCTGCGCGTCGATGCCATCACGCATGGAACAAGTTATCAGGGCACTTGGCGGACCCTGTCCCTACAAGGCAACAGGGCACATGCTGAACCAAGGTGACTGAAATACTACTCATTTCTGTAGAACATACTAATGAACACGTCCTCTGAATATGAACGTCCTGTCTCTAGTCGTTCAAGGTGTTCTGCTTTTTTCTGAACATGAGTGTATATGCGACTTAAGCAGGAACTGGTCTGAAAATGTTATTTCAAATCTCTGACGGAGAGTCTTATTTATAGTGCTGTTCAAGGGAAATGAACTTGGAGGCAATACTAAAGAAAGGGAAGAGGAGTTAAATGAAGATGAGGTCAGAGATATGATACTGCGAAAAACTTTGACAGAGCACTGAAAGATCCAAGTCGGAATAAGAACCCAGGAGAAGGCGAATTCCCTCAGAATTACTGAGGTTACTGGGAAAGCAAGCTATGAGAAAACTGTTCCACCTCGTATGCAAGGTACACGAGAGAGGTGATATACCCTGGAGAAATCAAGATGAATGTAATAATTCCAGTACCAAAGAAGGCGAGAGCTGACCGGTGAGTATTGCGGAAGTCTCAGTTTAGTAAACCATGGTTGCAAAATACAGACAGGAATTGTTCACAGAGGAATGGAAATGCTGGTAGAAGCAAACTTCGAGGAAGATTAGTTTGGTTTACACAGAAAAAACTTGTGGGGTGTCGGTTGTAGTAGGAGCATACCACTAAAACGCAAGTGATCAAAAGCTCGTGACCAGCAGAGTGAGGAATCACCCCAAATGATCACTTAAATTAATTTAAAATAAGGATACTGTTGCGTGACGGAAAACGTCTTATTTCAACGAATATTTAGAAGAGTGGCTCAATTACGCTTGAAACAAATGAGTACCACGCCACTCACATAGACATGTTAATGGGAGGAGGGAGCTGCTAGCTATGAACGGAACAAATGGTCACTATATTAATTAGATTTATCATCTTAAAACGTGAGAAATTCCCACGGATATTTGTACAGACTCATTGACGAGTGAACAAGGTTCAAAATGGTTCAAATGGGTCTGAGCACTATGGGACTCAACTGCTGAGGTCATTAGTCCCCGAGAACTCAGAACTAGTTAAACCTAACTAACCCAAGGACATCACAAACATCCATGCCCGAGGCAGGATTCGAACCTGCGACCGTACCGGTCTTGCGGTTCCAGACTGCAGCGCCTTTAACCGCACGGCCACTTCGGCCGGCAGTGAACAAGGGATTATAAGGCTAACGTATGACGTTTATAGAGGTGGGTAGGGACGATAAAAAAGAATTCCATTACTAATTCGGGGACATGATCTGTGACCGCAAAAGTATTTAACTAGAAGCAGAAAGTACACGGAAAGATAGGTGGTGGTGGTAAGTTCCTATGGGACCAAACAACTGAGGTCATCGGTCCCTAGGCCTACACACTACTTAATTTGACTTACGCCAAGGACAGCATACACGCCCTTGCCGTGACAAGGTGCCTAAGACAGCGCGGCTACCTCGCGCGGCAGAAAGATAGGGGAGAATACCACAGAACTGTCAAAATGCGCATTGAAAGCAACAAGCTGGATACGTGACTTTAATATTGCGTGCTCGGCTCGTGAAGAGAGTGAATTAACTTCGTGTCTGAACGATGCTGGTGGGCGTGACGATGGTTCATCTTACCATAGCACACAGAGCGTGAGTAAGGTAGCCAGCGGGAATAGCGGCTAGAAAATATGACCATCGCCCTCTTTTTGTACTTGATGCTTAAGTAGATACATCCTTCCAAGGGTAGCAAGGTTCGTCTCATCAGTCATCTCTCCTGTCCTAACATGAATTCTTAACAAAAGCTAAAGCGAAGTGTACTTTACAAAGGCCAGGAAAGAAGTGTCTTATACAGGGCGTTACAAAAAGGTACGGCCAAACTTCCAGGAAACATTCCTCACACACAAATTAAGAAAAGATGTTATGTGGACATGCGTCCGGAAACGCTTAATTTCTATGTCCGAGCTCATTTTAGCTTCGTCAGTATGTACTGTACTTCCTCGATTCACCGCCAGTTGGCCCAATTGAAGGTAGGTAATGTTGACTTCGGTGCTTGTGGTGACATGCGACTCATTGCTCTACAGTACTAGCATCAAGCACATCAGTACGTAGCATCAACAGGTTAGTGTTCATCACGAACGTGGTTTTGCAGTCAGTGCAATGTTTACAAATGCGGAGTTGGCAGATGCCCATTTGATGTATGGATTAGCACGGGGCAATAGCCGTGGCGCGGTACATTTATATCGAGACAGATTTCCAGAACGAAGGTGTCCCGACAGGAAGACGTTCGAAGCAATTGATCGGCGTCTTAGGGAGCACGGAACATTCCAGCCTATGACTCGCGACTGGGGAAGACCTAGAACGACGAGGACACCTGCAATGGACGAGGCAATTCTTCGTGCAGTTGACGATAACCCTAATGTCAGCGTCAGAGAAGTTGCTGCTGTACATGGTAACGTTGACCACGTCACTGTATGGAGAGTGCTACGGGAGAACCAGTTGTTTCCGTACCATGTACAGCGTGTGCAGGCACTATCAGCAGCTGATTGGCCTCCACAGGTACACTTCTGTGAATGGTTCATCCAACAATGTGTCAATCCTCATTTCAGTGCAAATGTTCTCTTTACGGATGAGGCTTCATTCCAACGTGATCAAATTGTAAATTTTCACAATCAACATGTGTGGGCTGACGAGAATCCGCACGCAATTGTGCAATCGCGTCATCAACACAGATTTTCTGTGAACGTTTGGGCAGGCATTGTTGGAGATGTCTTGCTTGGGCCCCGTGTTCTTCCACCTACGCTCAATGGAGCACGTTATCATGATTTCATACGGGGTACTCTACCTGTGCTGCTAGAACATGTGCCTTTACAAGTACGACACAACATGTGGTTCATGCACGATGGAGCTCCTGCACATTTCAGTCGAAGTGTTCGTACGCTTCTCAACAACAGATTCGGTGACCGATGGAGTGGTAGAGGCGGACCAATTCCATGGCCTCCACGCTCTCCTGACCTCAACCCTCTTGACTTTCATTTATGGGGGCATTTGAAAGCTCTTGTCTACGCAACCCCGGTACCAAATGTAGAGACTCTTCGTGCTCGTATTGTGGACGGCTGTGATACAATACGCCACTCTCCAGGGCTGCATCAGCGCATCAGGGATTTCATGCGACGGAGGGTGGATGCATGTATCATCGCTAACGGAGGACATTTTGAACACTTCCTGTAACAAAGTGTTTGAAGTCACGCTGGTACGTTCTGTTGCTGTGTGTTTCCATTCCATGATTAATGTGATTTGAAGAGAAGTAATAAAATGAGCTCTAACATGGAAAGTAAGCGTTTCCGGACACATGTCCACATAACATATTTTCTTTATTTGTGTGTGAGGAATGTTTCCTGAAAGTTTGGCCGTACCTTTTTGTAACACCCTGTATATGAAGATGGTATCTGTTCTTTTGGACATGTTCGAAAGAACAGATACCGTCTTCATATATAGTTCAGGCTCACCGGCCATTTGACCATCTTCTTCTGTGCGGATGCACAAACAGTGCCCGAACTCTTACGGGAATCGGCAGTAAAGCCGCGAGTAATGAGTATAATGAGCAGGGGCACTATGAATATAGTGCGGGACAATAAGCTGCGAATGTAGGTCTCACGAGAGGCGTGCCAGAGATAAGTCCCTGCAGTCGCACTATCATCTGTCTCCTCGGTGGCTCAGATAGATGCCGGCACGGTACCTCAGCTTGTTCGGTCAAAGGGTTAGCTGCCCTCTGTAATAAAAAGAAAACTGAGTTATTGGATCAGCGACGAAATGAAACCGGTGCCTTGGGACGTCCACCCCGAGCAGATACAACGATTGAAAAATAAAAAATGAGATTAAAAAAATGGATAGAGCGTCTGCCATGTAAGCAGGAAAGCCCGGGTTCGACTCCCGGTCGGGACACAAATTTTCAACCGTTCCCGTTGACTTATATCAACGCCTGTATGCAGCTGGGGGTATTCAGTTCATTGTAATTTCAAGAAGTGTCTTCTCTGAGAACTGTCTTTTATTCGCTGTCTTGCTGCCCACAGAACATGGAGATTCCTAGTTCCAACGAATGAAAAATACGTAACAGCATTAAACAATCTCCTACTCTCTTCTATCTCATTATACTTCAACCAATCGCTCAGATGCAGGTAGCCAGAGCCAGGGAAAATAACAGTATGACCCAGTCAGAAGGCTGTATTCTGAAAGTTTAAACCAAATGTTACTCCAAGGAATTGTAACGAAAATTGATACGGCCTGAGGGAATCCACACTTGCCTAAAGATTCATTTTCTGGTTAAAAGGCTTCTGTGAAGTGTTCCATGTTTCTTTCGACAGAAAAAACACTTGTTCAGCAACTCTCCTGGAGAGTGTGCTGGGGGAACGAGAAAGCCTGCCTGCCTACCTGCTGCTGGGCCCCTGTCCAGACTCAACAGTTTTATAGCAGCAAATTCCAGTTGAATTGACGCTTATATCATGCATCCAACTTGCAAGTTTTCAAGTCTTCGAAACGTCCATTACCTGCAGCGTGCGATAAAAGTATTACTGCAGAACTGAATTAAACGTAGAAATAGACATTTGCTAAAACAATATATTGCAGCACTGACGGCGTTCTTTAAGATTTAAATAATAATACATGCCGGAGAAGAAGGAAGCCTCTACAATATTTATAAGGCCAGAGGACCACTGTTTTACAAATCGTCTCTGAAATGTACATCATAGAAAAATACAAAGTACATGTCAATAATTACATCATTGTTTTCCGATACAACACTGTTCATCACATCGAATGCTCCACCTTTGACACATGAGAGACGAGTACGCGAATTTTCAAGTTATGCAGATAACTGGTAGACAGTATGCTGCTTGATATTTTATTTTCGTATATAAATTGATTTCGGCTTTATTGAGTTCGTCACTAAATCTGCAAACGATCGCTCTATTTATAATTTACGTTATAGATAATTTATAACGGTGTTTTGTATTGGATGTTTTACTGACGACCTGACGTTGTAGATGGACATATGTCAACTTTCAGTAAACTATTACTGCTATCTGTAGTTGATGGACATATAATGACGCATGCCCACCAGTTCTCTGCATAATGTCCTACTGTGATATAATATATGCTGCGGGTTCCACAATAGAGAATTTACGTTCAGAAAAAAAAAACAGAACACCTTGAATGACAAGAGGACGTTCATATTCACAGTACATGTACATTAGTATGTTCTGCACTAATGATTAGCTTTTGAACTTTGTCAATATCGCGACGCAACATCACCTACTACAGTAAGGTGTCTGCGACTCTCGTTGTCGGCTATAAACCGAAGGTAAGGGGTCAGTGTCACTTGAGCAGAAGTGTAGGATGCCTCGCAGACATCTGCGCGAACAGTATCGTCAAACCAGTGAGTTTGAAAGAGGGCGCTTCATTTATATGAGATAATGTGGTGCAGCCAAATCTTCTCACGGACAAGCGACGGGAAGCACAAATCCAAAGTCTGCTCCCATTGGAAATAACAAGACTTGATTAGAGCTCATGTGCCAACTAGCGTAGAATTTATGTCCACGACCTCTATTTATAGTAGTTAGTTCATCTCTACCTCACACATGCATGGCATATAGCAACATGTAGTTCAGAGTTATCAACTCCAAGATCTGACCAGTCTCTAGTAGACTACGTGAGTAATTGCAACAGCGGTGAATATTAAATAAGAATGTTCATTCTATCGCAACGCAAAATAAGGAAAATTTCTCGTTGACAGCAGAGTTCTACACGTCTCTGTTCGGCATGACTCAAGCTGTAAGTACAAAACAAGAGTTCATGTTCATGGAAAATGGATTGATAATTACTTGTGTAGTGTGACCTTGTGGTGTGTAAATGTTCGTATGGAGTTTCTCCGGGTAGCGTTCCACATACAACTTGTGAACTGCGGACAGCCCTCTCTTAATTATGTCAACTGTGGACAGGGAAACTGGGGACCTTTGAACAGTGGACAGAGGTTTAGTCAGCCAGCTAGCGTTACCAGGGAGACACCACGAGGAGATTGACTGACTGTCTCTCATATTCGCCACCGAAATTGCAATTAAAACATCAGTCAACAAACACATAACTGACAAACATCAAATCGTCAAACATAAATCGTCTGGTTTCTTCTTCGATAGTTCTTGGGGCACAAACCTGAAGCTAACTATTTTAACAAAACCGAACCGATCGATGACTCCTTTCATCAAGTCTTCCATCTGCTCCCGAAAAAATGCTTCCTTCTCAACAGCTTTTCTTTTTCTTCTTTCTTTTTTTCGCTTAGCGCTGTTCGCACTTCTGATATTCACGTACATGTCTGCTTGCAGCTCAAACAGAGACCGAGCGAGGTGGCGCAGAGGTTAGCACACTGAACTCGCATTCGGGAGGACGACGGTTCAATCCTACGTCCGGGCATCCTGATTTAGGTTTTCTGTGATTTCCCTAAATCGCTCCAGGCAAATGCCGGGATGGTTCCTCTGAAAGGGCATGGCCGACTTCCTCCCCCGTCCTTCCCTAATCCGATGAGACCGATGACCTTGCTGTCTGGTCTCCTCCCTCACAACAATCCAACCCCTCAAACAGAATCTCCGCTAGACGGTAGACAGAAGTATGGGCAGAATAAAACGAACCGTTCAGTTTAGAATGGATAGCTTCACAGCTGTTGGTGGTACGGTTGCAGGTGGGCAAGTGTTCGGTCCAGTTAACTGGCGGAAACAAGGCTTTCGGGGATGTACATGTGCCGAAAACGTAGTCGGTAAATTTTACTATTGCAGGGTTCAGTTTCAACAAGTGCTCCCCGTCTTTCCACACCCAACCACAATGGATAACTATCATAAAACCACCAGTAAAACACCCCATCACCTCATCTGGAATCAAGAAAGGCAGTCCGAAGAAGTTTTTTAAGTAATTACTCTCTGGCGTGCTGGGAGTTGTCTTTTACGTTTTCGGTAGGGCTAGTTACTGTATCCTCCGCCATCAACACTGAGCAATGTGAAACCGACAGCCTCTGATACGTAAATTTACCCAAACGCTATTCACTGCTTGATGAATGGCAATTTCAAAACGGATGAAAACTTCTTTCGGTTGGATGTCGTAGCCACGAGAATTTTTCGCAATGTGCTGTAAAGTGTCGTGTATGAACATTTATGAACACATATAGGACATGATGAATCGGGAATGTGAAATACCTACATGAGTAGTGAGTAAATAAAAGTGAGTAATACTCAGTGGATATGCAGAATGTTTTTCTCGAATGTGACTAAATGACTGTCCGCAGTTCGTAATTTCGACAGCGAAAGTCTTGGGGTGATTATCGGATTAGTCGATAAGCCGGCTCGGTTCACAGTTCACGTGACAACGTAATGAGGTGGAACCCGGTGTACGCACTTCACATGCAATCGTTCAACACGATCGTACATGCATCAGTCAACTAAAAACCTGCCTGAAGGTCCATTATACTGAAAAGTGTTTGATGACCTTCGTAGAGACGAGCTTGCCGGACAGAAGGGTGTGGCAGCTGCCAAAGACATGTTCGCGCCTCATTCATCCTTTGCAGCGGCATGTCGCCTCGAGTGGAGCAGATCGTCCGTCCAGTCCATGAACAGTCTTTCTTTTTGTTTTTTCAATTTATTGCCTTTCAGACCGTGCCCATTCAGCCATCTTAGTAGTAATGTCAATTTTGACGATGCGATCGTAAGGACAACACCACACCCAATCCCTCAGCAGAGACCATCTCTGACCCTGTCGGGAACCGATCTCGGGCCTCTTCGCTTAGCAACCCGCCGCGCCGATCGCACAGCTACCGAGGTGGACGGGGAACCGGTTTCGCAGCGCGTTGCGCTACTTACAACGGAAGGGGTGCGTGGGCAGAGGAATTTGCTTCCCCACTTCATCTGGCCGTTGAGTGGCGGAGTACGGGCAGTGAGCCCTCACAGGCTCGCAGCGCGATGCCTCCGTGGGCCGCGCCGCTGACTCAAGGTTGTGTTGCCTCCACTCAGGTCAACTGTGGCTGGCTAGAGCTCTCGCCTGTTAGACTTCGTGTGCTCGTGTATCTCACACTGGACGTAACTGCCTTTGAACAATTGAACTATTTAATGTTAGATATACAGCACAGAACTTTTACACTGAGGTGAAAAAAGTCATGGGATAACGTTATGCAAATATACACAGATGGCAGTAATATCGCGTGCACAAGGTATGAAAGGACAATACACTGGCGGAGCTGTAATTTGTAAGCAGGTGATTCATGTGAAAAGATTTCCGATTTGATTACGGCCGCACGGTGGCAATTAACAGACCTTGAACGCGGAATGATAGTTGGAGCTAGTCGCATGGACGCATGGGACATTCCATTTCGGAATTCATTAGGGAATTCTGTATTCCGCGGTCCACAGTGTCAAGAGAGTGTCGACAATACCACATTTTAGGCATTACCTCGCACCAAAGAGAATGCAGTGGCCGACGGCCTTCACTTACCGACCGTAGCGTTGTCAGTGCTACCAGACGAGCAACACTGCCTGAAATAACTGCAGAAATCAATATGGACCTAAGACGAAAGTATCCGTTAGGAAAGTGTGACGGAATGTCTCGTTTATGGGCTGTGGCAGCAGACGAAGTATGCGAGTCCCTTTGCTAACAGCACATCACCAGCAGCGCCTCTCCTGGGCTCTTGACCATATCCGTTGGACCCTAGACGACTGGAAAACCGTGGCCTGGTCAGATGACTCCTGATTCCATGATTCCAGTTAGTAAGGGCTGATGGTAGCGGTCGAGTGTGCTGCAGGCCCAAGTTGCCAACAAGGTACTGTGTAAACTGATGGTGGCTACATAAAGCTGTGGGCAGTGTTTACACGGAATGGACTGGGTCCCCTGCATGTTCGGCTGCTTGGAGGTCATTTTTTGCCACTCATGTACGTCATGATATTAAACAGTGACAGAATTTTTATGGATGTCAATGCGCCATATCACTGGGCCACAATTGTTCGCTATTGGTTTGAAAACTCGGTGGACAGTTCGAGAGAATGATTTGGCCACCCTGGTCGCCCTACATAATCACATCGAACATTTACTAGACATAATCGAGAGTTCAGTTCGTGCAGAAAATCCTGCATCGACAACACCTTCGCAATTACGGGTGGCTGTAGAGGGAGCATGGCTGAATATTTCTGTAGGGGACTTTTAACGACTTGTTGAGTCCATGCCACATCGAACTGCTGCCCTACGCCGGGCAAAAGAGGTCCAACACTATATTAGGATGTATCCGATGGCTTCTGTCACCTCAGTGTACATAAAAGCATTGCACATGACCGTCATGTGTACGCAATAAAAGATAATCCTAACTTATAGATTACACAACAGCTGTGCTGATCATGGCTCTCTGGCCTTCGATGAATTTTAAATGTACAAAAAAAGGGCCTCAGACCGTAGGAAACTGAACAGTAAACAAGTACTGTGGCGTTAAAACTATCAAGTTACTCTGACTCTCTACCCTATGAACAGTCTACCTTTTTACAAAACATATACAGCATGATTCTGGGCTCCATAGCCTTGCAAAAGCTTCTAGTCCTAAACAAATTTTATGAAAATGCAGTTCAATTGATGGCTCTGTTTCCTCAAAAATTTACAATACATTAAGAACTGAGAGTCGTGGACATTTAAATATGACGTTATTTAAATTATATACGAACATGACTTTCGGTCGTTGCCCAAAAAAGTTATTGTAAAAAGGCAAGATATATTAATATTTACAATTTAGTTCGGTGAGAGAGGATCCTGCATTAATTGGGATGGTCACCGTTAGTAGACATACAAATAATGGTGTATAGCATGTAGTTTCATTATCAAAATACTTCTACGGTTATTGGCGCGCCCTACGATCGTTTACTATGAGAGGAACGTCACTATTGTCCCTAATTTACGTGGTGGATCACCATCTCGCATTTTCTCTGTCTTTTCCTATTAACTCCCAGTTTAAGATAATCTTTTTTTATTAATGAATAATAGTTTTCGTAGGACAATCTTCAAAAATACAATGCTCACGAACTAAATACACGTTTAATTACTTCGCAAAGCATGAATTTTTCTAATTGCTGTCATTAAAATTCAATGTTCAACACATATAATTCCTTATCAGACCTGTACTGGACTCCAAGTTACCTCTCTTCCCACTGTTGCTAATTATTTTCACATGTGGGCGGTATTATTGCTACAAAAACGTTTTCATCATTGTGGCATTAATTTCCATCGGACGATCGTGGCATATCCTGTGAACAGCACAACCGTACAATACACAGACCAATCATACACTTTCCGATTTCAGACGTACGTATTTCCTTACGAACTTTATTATCCACTACCTCCACAAGTAAAATAATGACTAAGCTTAACGCGTTCCCACGTCTGAGCAAGCCTCTTGATTACCAATTACGTACGCTATTGTCCCCGCTTCTCGTAACTGCAAACCCAAACGGTGGGACCAATTTAATCGTTAATCACAGTACCGAGCGATCCCGCATCTCTCTGATTCCATTAACACATGTCAGCGGCGCAGCCTTGCGTCTCGTCACAGTATGCGCAGCTGGCATACTTAATTATTCACCGATTCGTGGAAACTTCCGCTAGTACGACGACTGATATTCCTGCTTTTTGTAGTTGTCACAAATCACAGTGCCCAAAATTCTGTCTAATTCACTATGTAAGACCCACAATCATCCTAGTATGGCGACTGACGCACGGCACACGCAACTTTTACTCAGTTTGCACAGTTTATCAAGAAACACACGATGATCAAATTTGTAAGATACTAATCTTACAGATTAAATCTATATGTAAACAAATCTCACCCTCTAAACATATATGTAACACGAACTGCTCTCTGTCGTACATAGTATTCTCTGTGTGACTGCTCCCATGCGTCTATGTCGCACTCAAATCATCACTTTTCCCAACAATTCTTGAAATCTATACACAAGCCTCTACCGGCCAACACCATCTCTCCTCTCACTCGATGAGGAAATTTCGCGAAGCAAAGCCGTATAATGTCCCTTATCGTAAACGGATCATCTAATATGTTATTTCACTTGACCATAGCCTTGAAACATTTTCTTGACTGTTCTATTTCCATCTCAAATACTTCGGCAACATGAGCAGTTCTCTCTATTGGCTTTCCTGCCGTACTTCCGGCCAATATTCCTCCAGGAAACCTCGTCGAAATTCATCGTAGGTTTGACACTCAAGCGCTCCGACTCTGTCATTGTCGCAGGATCTCCAAGTAGATGTATACATACGAAGTTCATTATTCGGTCTTGTGCCCGTGACATTGGTAGAATGTGGTCGAAAGTACTGATCCAAATCATGAGATGAAGTTTATCGCACTGAGTCGTAAAATGACTTATATTCTGGAACACAATGCACTGACTACGGACCACGTTCCCTTCGATCATTGCTTGACTGCTCAACTGACTCGCACGCCTGTATAGTGCAATGACTACCAACATTTTCCTCTCGCCTCTCATGTGCAAAATCCGTCCCACCTTATTTTCCTCTTTCAAGCTAGGCTACATATTCAGACTAGTTACTGCTTCATTCTGCTTGTTGCATATTTCTTGTAATAGCTTCAATATTGCTTGATTATATTCAAAACCTCTATCAACGCTACGCAGATTCAAACGCATTTCTGTCATTTGTATGTTGGAGGCTGCGTGGTTTCGTGAGTGTTGTCATTTTCGTTTGGTTGCTTTTGTCCAGTAGGTTATTTTCAAGTGAAACTGTTTTGAGTGAGTGCAAGCAATGCCAAGTTCTACTGTTATTGGCTGTAATTCTCACACTCGCAACAGTAAAGGGAAGGAAGTAGTTCTTCGTGCTTTCCATCGCGATGCATGTGTGCAAAGGATTTGGTTATCAAAATGCTGTAGAAAAGACGCAGTGACTGTTACAAATGCTAGAACACACGCATGTCATTTTAAAGAAACTAATTATGTTACAGACTTGCGTCCAGAACTGATAAATTTACTGCGGGAAAGAGTTCTTTAGAGTGATGCATTTAGCGCTAGTGCTAGCACACCACGTGTAACAGAAGAAGGGAAGGAATCTTTAAACAAATGTGAGATCCACAGAAGAAGCATAGGGACTTTGCCAAAGCTTTCACCAGGTAAGAGCACTGATAAATGTGATTTTATTGATGAAGTTGTTTCTAATGATACAGATAAAGCCAGTTCAAGAATTACGTAGCGGCACTACAGAGGAGAAATGCTAGTATGAAAAAACATGTGCATAAAACTGCACGTATGTATTAAAGATCATCTAAGCCAGTTTTGAAGAAAGTAATAAAGAAAATGCACTTGTGACTCGTTAGATTAATCGCATACTGTCAAAATGTTTTCACCCAACCAAATGAGAAGTTTGTTACAGCGGTCAAAACTGGTTCCTTGTGTGAAACAGGACATTATTTTGCAAGTCGATTTCCTTGTGCACCGTTGGGCCGAAAAGTTACGACTTTTTCTTGAAAAATTCGGATATCCTCTACCTGCAGTGTCAACCTTGCGTTGTTGGATAAACTACAGTTTCAGTTGCTACCAGGTATCTTGAAGAGCGTTCTAGTTCGAGTTGCTAAATCAAATGCTTTCTACAAACAAGGCACTGTATAAGTTTTTGGCTGTCGATCGCGTCACGTCGCGCATTTCAGTTCTGAGCGCACAGTGAGCACGTAAAGATGCCTAGAAAATAGTGTCTCCTGCCAAGTATGAGGGCCCGGTGAGAGGTTTCGCCTGATGTCACGCAGCCCACATAACATAACAAACGTCTCCTTGTTCATGACAATTCTCGGCCGCACCCCCCAGGGGCAATGGAGATGCTCTTGCAGTGTTTGATCATCCACAACACAGTCTATAATCGGCTCCCTGTGGGTTTCATCTCTGCTTACATGAACCGCTGGCTATGAAGACAACATTTTGGCACAGACAACGAGCTGTAGACCAGCGAGAGAATTGGCAAAAAGCGCAGGCGGCTGCCTCTATGAAGAGAGTATTTGGAAGTTGGTACAATGCAACGACAATTATCTAAGTCGGATCAGCGACTACGTAGAGAAGTAATTGGAAGGCGTAGCAAACTGTTGCAAATAAGTCATTTTTGATTTTCACAGTGGTTTTCACTTCGCGACCGATAGGACCTTACCTTCCAAATAACCCTCGTACCACACACGTGTTTCCCCTGAACAGATGCAGATTAGGCAGTGCAGTTTCCCGCAAAAACGTCACTAGAACTAGTGGATATCTTGACATGTTTCTGACCAATGTACACGAACCACTACTCGACATTTAATCTCAGAATTCATGGAGTTCATTACTCGTACACGAAACAACACCCACAAAAAACCCTCAGAAATACAAGCACACGTGACTATTTCCTCTTGATAACCAAAATCTTCCCTTATACACTCCTGGAAATTGAAATAAGAACACCGTGAATTCATTGTCCCAGGAAGGGGAAACTTTATTGACACATTCCTGGGGTCAGATACATCACATGATCACACTGACAGAACCACAGGCACATAGACACAGGCAACAGAGCATGCACAATGTCGGCACTAGTACAGTGTATATCCACCTTTCGCAGCAATGCAGGCTGCTATTCTCCCATGGAGACGATCGTAGAGATGCTGGATGTAGTCCTGTGGAACGGCTTGCCATGCCATTTCCACCTGGCGCCTCAGTTGGACCAGCGTTCGTGCTGGACGTGCAGACCGCGTGAGACGACGCTTCATCCAGTCCCAAACATGCTCAATGGGGGACAGATCCGGAGATCTTGCTGGCCAGGGTAGTTGACTTACACCTTCTAGAGCACGTTGGGTGGCACGGGATACATGCGGACGTGCATTGTCCTGTTGGAACAGCGTCTAGGAATGGTAGAACGATGGGTTCGATGACGGTTTGGATGTACCGTGCACTATTCAGTGTCCCCTCGACGATCACCAGTGGTGTACGGCCAGTGTAGGAGATCGCTCCCCACACCATGATGCCGGGTGTTGGCCCTGTGTGCCTCGGTCGTATGCAGTCCTGATTGTGGCGCTCACCTGCACGGCGCCAAACACGCATACGACCATCATTGGCACCAAGGCAGAAGCGACTCTCATCGCTGAAGACGACACGTCTCCATTCGTCCCTCCATTCACGCCTGTCGCGACACCACTGGAGGCGGGCTGCACGATGTTGGGGCGTGAGCGGAAGACGGCCTAACGGTGTGCGGGACCGTAGCCCAGCTTCATGGAGACGGTTGCGAATGGTCCTCGCCGATACCCCAGGAGCAACAGTGTCCCTAATTTGCTGGGAAGTGGCGGTGCGGTCCCCTACGGCACTGCGTAGGATCCTACGGTCTTGGCGTGCATCCGTGCGTCGCTGCGGTCCGGTCCCAGGTCGACGGGCACGTGCACCTTCCGCCGTCCACTGGCGACAACATCGATGTACTGTGGAGACCTCACGCCCCACGTGTTGAGCAATTCGGCTGTACGTCCACCCGGCCTCCCGCATGCCCACTATACGCCCTCGCTCAAAGTCCGTCAACTGCACATACGGTTCACGTCCACGCTGTCGCGGCATGCTACCAGTGTTAAAGACTGCGATGGAGCTCCGTATGCCACGGCAAACTGGCTGACACTGACGGCGGCGGTGCACAAATGCTGCGCAGCTAGCGCCATTCGACGGCCAACACCGCGGTTCCTGGTGTGTCCGCTGTGCCGTGCGTGTGATCATTGCTTGTACAGCCCTCTCGCAGTGTCCGGAGCAAGTATGGTGGGTCTGACACACCGGTGTCAATGTGTTCTTTTTTCCATTTCCAGGAGTGTATTTGTAGAATGAATACCCGTTTATCATATGCATTTCTTCTTGGTGTAGCAATTTTAATGGCCATTAGTGTAGTTTATTTGAAAGTAGCAAACCTATAACATAGAACGTGATTGTTAAAAGTACTCCCAAATTGTGAAGTACCAGTCGCAAAACTGTCGTTTAGTTTAATTGTTACGGTATCCTGTACAGTGATTGGCCGTCCTGTCTCCCGTATGACAGTATTTCATAAAGTTTCTACCTTATTATCCACTTCATTAATTTCTGTCAAGATTTACATGTTTTTCGACATTTTAATGTCTTTCCGTACATATTATAGTATTTTTTATAGTACGTAAGTAATTTATACACTGAAGAGCCAAAGAAACTGGTACACTTGCCTAATATCGTGTAGGACCCCCGCGAGCACTCAGAAGTGCCGCAACAAGGACTCGACTGATGTCTGAATTAGTGCTGGAGGGAACTGACAGCATGAATCCTGCAGGGCTGTCCATAAATCCGTAAGAATACAAGGGGGTGGAGATCTCTTCTGAACAACATGTTGCAAGGCATCCCAGACATGCGCAATAATGTTCATGTCTGGGGAGTTTGGTGGGCACTGAAGTGTTTAAACACAGAAGAGTGATCCTGGAGCCACTTTGCAGCAATTCTGGACGTGTAGGGTGTCGCATTGTCCTGCTGGAATTGTCCAAGTCCGTCAGAATGCACAATGGACTCGAATGGATGCAGGTGATCAGACAGGATGCTTACGTACGTGTCACTTGTGAGAGTCGGATCTTGACGTATCAGGGGTCCCATATCACTCCAACTACACACGTCTCACACCATTACAGAGCCTCCACCAGCTTGAACAGTCCCCTGCTGACATGCAGGGTCCATGGATTCATGAGGCTGTCTCCATACCCTTACACATCCATTCACTCGATACAATTTGAAACGAGACTCGTCCGACCAGGCAACATGTTTCCAGTCATCAACAGTCCAACGTCGGTGTTAAGGGGCTAGGCGAGGTTTAAAGTTTTGTTTCGTGCAGTCATCAAGCGTATACGAGTCGGCCTTCGGCTTCGAAAGCCCATATCGATGATGTTTCGTTGAACAGTTCGCACGCTGACACTTGTTGATGGCTCAGCTTTGAAACCTGCAGCAATTTGCAGAAGAGTTGCACCTCTGTCACGTTGAACGATTCTCTTCAGTCGCCGTTGGTCCCGTTCTTGCAGGATCTTTTTCTGGCCGCAGCGATGTCGAAAATTTGATGTTTTACCGGATCGCTGATATTTGCGGTGCACTCGTGAGATGATCGTGCGGGAAAATCCCCAGTTCATCGCTTCCTCAGGGGTACTGTGTCCCATCGCTCGTACGCCGACTATAACACCGCGTTCAAACGCACTTAAATCTTGATAACCTGGCATTGTGGTAGCAGTAACCGATCTAACAACTGCGCCAGACACTTGTCACATATAGGCTTTGCCAGCCGCAGCGCCGTATTCTGCCTGGTACCACATCTCTGTATTTGAATATGAATACGTATACCAGTGTCTTTGGTGCTTCAGTGTATATATAAAGAGACGCTAATGTCACATTGAATTTCATCCACAGTAAATTCTTGTCAATATTTGAAAGTTGCGTTTCTAAAAAGTTACGTATATACCTCATTCTATATCACCTCTTTTAACTTACTCTTAAAACATTGTATCATTTTCTCATTAATAAGCCTCACTGCCTTGTATGAACCTTCCTTAGGGCTGTAAGGTGCTATACTGTTTATTTCCATTAATTGTCCATTATGATCGGATAATCCATTAACAGTTGGGTACACATTAATGACTTCAGCCTGAGAACTGTCTATAAAAATATTATCAATGAGTGTCCTATTGTCTTGTTGCACACAATGTGGAAAATTGACTACCGAAATTAGAGTGAAACACCCATATAATGATTCCAGTTCATTTTTCCTGTCTGTATCTTTTAAGAAATCTACATTGAAATCTCCACAAACTACAAACTATTTCTTCTTGTCTAAATTTCTCATTAATAACTGATAGTTTCCTTGAGAGTAGCTGTAGGCTGTTACCAGTATCAGAGAAGTATTTTGCAGTAACGACACATAAGCACATTCTTCTTGGTTCTGACCAACTCAAAAACTATCTGTTTCAATACTTTTAACTTTCTGTCCAACTTTTACATATGCTGCAACTAATCCTCTTTCGTTATTGAATCTACCCGAAAATGCTTGTCTATAAATATGATATTTAAATTCTTTGTCCCTGTGGTTACATGGTGTTCAGAGAGGCACAAGATATCTATGACATTAGAATTTTTCGCATCTTCTAGACATGCAAAACCCTTACCTATTTTGCTTTTCAAGCCCCTAATGCTCTGATGGAACAAATTAATTTTATTTCTCTGGAAACTGTTACATACGAGTATACTATGGTCCTGTTATGGTCTAATTTCTTTCGATACTGTCTTCTGTAACCCGACTCTAACCTAAAAAATGTAATCACAGGGATTTCGTCTTGTGTGCTTGTTGTGATCCTGCCTTACTCTTTCTACAAGATGCTCATCTAATCTTTCATTCGTCCTCCTTTCCGGGTGCAGGCGGCAACAGCCACCGTACGGATATGAGACTTTGTTTTAGCCCAAAGCAATCCGCCGAGCTCTTTGTTAACACAACTAACAGCTGTGTTGAGCCATGGCTGGTTATGGTGCTGTGAAACCTCCACAAACTTCTACTTCCTCCAGGTAACCTTTAATGCTATATCCTAAGTTACTAGCCTGGCTGTTTTTTTCTCTTTCTGCTTTAAGTACCTGATCCTCTCCATTAAAATCTCTGGGCAAGACCATTATGTTCTGTCACCTGGCAAAACGTGGCACCATGTTTCATGATGCCTGTGACTTAAGCCTAGCTTTTTCTGTAGACTACGGCCTATACCTCTCCTGTGACAGCTGTGTAGCAGCAGGAATCCTGTCTCTCTACGTGACTTTTTACCGACATATCCTTAATGTCGTTCTCACGAGTCTGCTACACTCTAATTAGCTCAAAAACTGATTGAGGCTCCTTTTCTATTTCAAGTACGAAGTAAAACTGATTGCTAAGGGGAATCCGAATTGTAATTTCTCCTTTTGCCTATTACTTGTCACCTTTTTCCATCTCACGTTGTCTCTTTCCTATTCAGCCTACTGCAGCTGACTTAAGAACTATAATAGCAAGAGGCTCCTACAGTTCTGACAACGCCATTCTTACACGATGTAAAATAGAAGTCTGCACTCGTCATTGTCAGTATTCAGTGGCGAACTAAGGTTGGGACGGAAGGCAGGTGGAGGTCTCCTGCCAAAGACCTCTGTTCTTGGATGGCCTCCAAATCTCAACCAGGACCAAACAATTTTTAACCAAATCGCAGACAAAGCCAAAATATGTTCAGCAAATAAGAGGCAGTTTGGAGTTCAATGCAACATACGTATGCAAAATGTGAACATACGCATTCACTTGCCTATTATCAGGTCATGGAAATTGTCAGTGGAGGTGTTCAGAATTTTTGCAAGATGTTGCATGAAACATAAAAATTGTAGAATAATAATGAGGTGTCTGTTAGACGTAGTTATTCTACATGAAACTTTTTTGATACCTGTACCATCTACATAGATGTACTACACATGGGTGCAGTGAATAGCATACCAGTGATTTATTAATTTTTAAATACATTCTAAAACACTTTTATTGAGGGGTTTCGTAATTATTACATACTTTATTTTACGAAAATGAAAATCATGTTCGATGAACTACAGTTGAATCATCTGGATTTAAGCAGTTTTCTCTAGATCCAAACGTTAAGGTCAACGCTAGAGTCGTCTAGATTATATAGGCTGGAAGTAACCATAGAAACACGTTTTGTGACATTTACGTTTTGCTGATCACACCAAATATCGTATAAATCTTTATTTGGTTTGAAATAGTCTACTCTCCAAAAGTAACAAAAGTTTGTGAAGTCTTATCATAAAAATTATGTACTTTTTTACCTGTTCTAATTTCTGATTAGTACATTTAGATGAAACAGAAAGTATGCACATTGAATACTAAAATTTGATGGATATTATATTCATATGATATATACTCGTCTTTTCGTTGTAAAAATGCAGTGCTCATCGTTTTAGTATAAGATGACATAGTCCACAGGTGTTTATTTTCCAGTGGAAACATCATTTCACACAATTTATTCTCATTCTATTTCATATTTTTGTCTGGTCACGAAAATAAAGCATTTCACACATTTTTTTACAAACAAAAGAACAATTTTCAAAACAGATTTTGAAAAACAAAAGACGTATGCAGAGTACAAGTTCTTACAGATTACAGCTTGACTGATGATTGCTGACAGCCTGATCTCAGACTAGATACATACTGATTTGGAACGCAATTAGTTCTTTATAAAAATATCATGCTTTTACAGATGTTATATTTGTTCAAAATGGATATTATCATAACATCTGGTATGACAAACAGTAAGAATCTAAGTAAACTTTCACCTTTTTTACACTTAAAAAAGTCTGAGAATAACAGTAGTAATGAAATTTAGTTGATACGGTCATAAAATAAAAATGTAAAATTTCAAGATATGCCACATAAAAAGGGTTGTTTACGTTTTATATAATTATAAACCGTTTTTACAGAAACTGGAAGTGTTTTTGAAATATAATAATGATCCTTCTTGTGATGAATAATATTGTTTTGTTTTCTGTTACGTAAATTAAATTTGGAAAATAATCAAGACCGCATAGCATAAGTTATGAATGATATAAAACAAATAAAAACAATTTACGTTTTTCATAGAGACAAAATCTCCTCGTTAAGTGAAATCTATAGCATGAAAAAGGTTTTGTGTTGTAATTCATTCACATAATAGATCGCAGAAACGTCTAATAACATTATAAACAATTTGAAAGAGAGTATAATTTGAAAAATACTTCAGAGTATAGCACACTTGCACAAATACTATAAACATCGTACTGTATGACCGAAACCAGAACAAAAATTACCCAAAAACGTGCTGGAATCACAATTTTCGGTAAATTCAAGATGGTACCGTAAGCTTCAGCTGAAATAGAAACTCTATGGTCTTGGTTTGTTGTAAGTTATACTCTGTGTTTTAAAGAAAGCACCCTGTTCGCTCTGCGGCGGCTTCGGCACAGAATGTGAATAATGGTTCTGAACAACAGAGAAATTATGTGATGATTTCTTTCATAAAAGGAACAACATACCTATTAAAGAATAGTAACAGGGGCACTCAATTAGTAATTTACTGTCATAAAATTACCTTATAACTTGTAATCCGATAAGAGACCAAATGAAGATAGCGGCTGCTGCCGGACTCCCCTATGACATCCATTTGAAATTCTTGGGGAATATCCGTCAGAGTGGGGAAAACTCAAACAGTTCATTAGCGCCTGTTCTCTAGAATATCTTCAGTTTCGTGGTAAATTTCGTTTAATTTCATTCCTCAGAGCTCGGTTAGAAATACTAAATAATATATGTAATTTTTTCTACGATTTTTGTTGTGGCGTGGTAAGTCATAAAAAAACAAAGAAAGTGCACTATTTTTCCTGCCGATTACTTACTACTGAGGGCAATACCAACAGAAATAAATTTGTTTCTTTCTTCTGTCAGTGGTAGCAACTGAATCCAAAGATATGAAAGCATGAATATTTATCAGATATGAAAATCTATCAAATTAAGATAAATGGAAAACGTCCTCTATGGGCTTGTAACTTAATAAAACCGTTGACAAAGATAATCAGAAGTTTGTTAATGATGAAACTAAGAAATGGAGAAACAGTTTAAATCGCATTTAGGTATTACACTACTTTTAGCCCACAAAAACATTGTATTTAATGGTCATCGTGAAGAGGATTTGTCAAAAAATAGAGGAAATTGCTTAGAATTGGTGAATGTGATGGCGAAATATGATCCAGTATTGAAAGGAATTATTTAAAACTCTAAGAGTCCTCGGGTGGGTCAAAGAGACTATCTCCTTATTTGTCAAAAAGGGAACAAAGTGAATTTATTTATATTCTGGATGAATGTGTTAAGGAAAAAATTATTGAACATATAGAAAAGGATAAATATTACGGAATAATTTTTGGCAGCACGTCTGATGAAAGCATAACTGACCACCTGAGTCAAATAATTAGATATGTCGGAAATGTTGCAGAGAATATGTCAGAAAACATTCACAGCAGATGAAAAATGATTGGTTGGATATTAGGCTGTGTGTGGCTCAATGTTATACCAATGCTGTGTCAGAGTCTGGTGTACAAGGAGTTCAACGAAAAATTCGAGGATCAACCCAAAGGCTCTCTTCAGTCCCTGTGCTAATCATTCCTTAAATCTTTGTGGAGTTCATGCATTCTCATGTCCTCCCTCTAGTGTTATCTGTTTTGGAACTGTAAAGAAGTTATTTTCATTCTTGTCGTCTTCTACATACTGATGAGAATTACTTGCAGAAAAAACAGGAAAACTTTTGAAAAAGTTTTGTGATTATTGCTGGAGTACTCCTTAAAATTATGCAAGATCCATCTGAGGCAAACTTTGACACTAGATCTGTAGCGAGCTTGCTCCTTCCCTCTGTGCATGATTTTAACTTTTTGGCCTAGATTTGGTTTTGGCGCATAATACTGCAACAGGTAAATTTAGTCCAACAATATTTACAGTCTCCAAAATTATTTTGGATAAAGGACTCACCCAATTAAAAACCTTACATGAGTTTTTAATGATGGAATGAACTACAATTATAGAAAATGCTGTTACTTTTGGCACTAAGAATGAAATGATGTGAACATTAACATTGCCCGAGAAGGAAGGAGGAGGGTAAATAAAACAGTGCTGGCCCATGACGCTGGATTATAGATTCAATAAGAAATTCGTCAATTGAATGCATAGACAGATTTATACAAGAATCGTCACAGCAATACATGACTATTAAAGAAATTATTAGAATTTTCGAAATCGTTGAAACAAAATTTCTGTTTGAAGCTTCTGGTGACGCTCTGGCTGAAGCACTGGATGAGTTTGGTAACGAGCAAGAATGCGAGAAATAAGAAGACATTGTAGGCATCTACGTGCAACCGATACGAATGTGGACGTTGCTGCTACATGAACAGCCCAAGAAACTTCAGTGAATTATTACTCTGTACGCCACTTAGAATCCAATACTTCTTGACCTTTCGTGCCTCAGTCGCATCATACGAGAAAAGATTTTCTAAACTGAAACTAATAAAAATTACCTTCCATCTATGATGAATCAAGGACTAGCCAATCTATCAATTTTATCAACTGAAAGAAAAGTTCTAAGTGAAATAGATTTCAGTTACGTTACTGAGAATTTCAGTAACATAAATGCACAAATATACATACTGTAATGACATAAATAAAATAAAAGGTAATTCTATCATTATTTCATTGAACTCTGCCTGATGGCTGCTGTGATAAATGCTGATTCTTATTCTAAGTTTCCAGCTATATCTTTATGCATGTGTATTACAGTTACTAGAGTGCAGAGTACACACATTATAAATACTTGATTTTTTTGTCAGTCATTACATCTATGTTGTTGTTGTTGTGGTCTTCAGTCCTGAGACTGGTTTGATGCAGCTCTCCATGCTACTCTATCCTGTGCAAGCTTCTTCATCTCCCAGTACCTACTGCAACCTACATCCTTCTGAATCTGCTTAGTGTATTGATCTCTTGGTCTCCCTCTACGATTTTTACCCTCCACGCTGCCCTCCAATGCTAAATTTGTGATCCCTTGATGCCTCAAAACATGTCCAACCAACCGATCCCTTCTTCTAGTCAAGTTGTGCCACAAACTTCTCTTCTCCCCAATCCTATTCAATACCTCCTCATTAGTTACGTGATCTACCCACCTTATCTTCAGCATTCTTCTGTAGCACCAGATTTCGAAAGCTTCTATTCTCTTCTTGTCCAAACTAGTTATCGTCCATGTCTCGCTTCCATACATGGCTACACTCCATACAAATACTTTCAGAAACGACTTCCTGACACCTAAATCTATACTCGATGTTAACAAATTTCTCTTCTTGAGAAACGCTTTCCTTGCCATTGCCAGTCTACATTTTATATCCTCTCTACTTCGACCATCATCAGTTATTTTACTCCCCAAATAGCAAAACTCCTTTACTACTTTAAGTGTCTCATTTCCTAATCTAATTCCCTCAGCATCACCCGTTTTAATTTGACTACATTCCATTATCCTCGTTTTGCTTTTGTTTATGTTCATCTTATATCCTCCTTTCAAGACACTGTCCATTCCGTTCAACTGCTCTTCCAAGTTCTTTGCTGTCTCTGACAGAATTACAATGTCATCGGCGAACCTCAAAGTTTTTATTTCTTCTCCATGAATTTTAATACCTACTCCGAATTTTTCTTTTGTTTCCTTTACTGCTTGCTCAATATACAGATTGAATAACATAGGGGAGAGGCTACAACCCTGTCTCACTCCTTTCCCAACCACTGCTTCCCTTTCATGCCCCTCAACTCTTATAACTGCCATCTGGTTTCTGTACAAATTGTAAATAGCCTTTCGCTCCCTGTATTTTACCCCTGCGACCTTCAGAATTTGAAAGAGAGTATTCCAGTTAACGTTGTCAAAAGCTTTCTCTAAGTCTACAAATGCTAGAAACGTACGTTTGCCTTTCCTTAATCTTTCTTCTAAGATAAGTCGTAAGGTTAGTATTGCCTCACGTGTTCCAACATTTCTACGGAATCCAAACTGATCTTCCCCGAGGTCAGCTTCTACCAGTTTTTCCATTCGTCTGTAAAGAATTCGCGTTAGTATTTTGCAGCTGTGACTTATTACACTGATAGTTCGGTAATTTTCACATCTGTCAACACCTGCTTTCTTTGGGATTGGAATTATTATATTCTTCTTGAAGTCTGTGGGTATTTCGCCTGTCTCATACATCTTGCTCATCAGCTGGTAGAGTTTTGTCATGACTGGCTCTCCCGAGGCCATCAGTAGTTCTAATGGAATGTTGTCTACTCCCGGGGCCTTGTTTCGACTCAGGTCTTTCAGTGCTCTGTCAAACTCTTCAAGCAGTATCTTATCTCCCATTTCGTCTTCATCTACATCCTCTTCCATTTCCATAATATTGTCCTCAAGTACATCTCCCTTGTATAAACCCTCTATATACTCCTTCCACCTTTCTGCCTTCCCTTCTTTGCTTAGAACTGGGTTGCCATCTGAGCTCTTGATATTCATACAAGTGGTTCTCTTTTCTCCAAAGGTCTCTCTAATTTTCCTGTAGGCAGTATCTATCTTACCCCTAGTGAGACAAGCCTCTACATCCTTACATTTGTCCTCTAGCCATCCCTGCTTAGCCATTTTGCACTTCCTGTCGATTTCATTTTTGAGACGTTTGTATTCCTTTTTGCCTGCTTCATTTACTGCATTTTTATATTTTCTCCTTTCATCAATTAAATTCAATATTTCTTCTGTTACCCAAGGATTTCTATTAGCCCTCGTCTTTTTACCTACTTGATCGCCTGCTGCCTTCACCACTTCATCCCTCAGAGCTACCCATTCTTCTTCTACTGTATTTCTTTCCCCCATTCCTGTCAATTGTTCCCTTATGCTCTCCCTGAAACTCTCTACAACCTCTGGTTCTTTCAGTTTATCCAGGTCCCATCTCCTTAAATTCCCACCTTTTTGCAGTTTCTTCAGTTTCAATCTGCAGTTCATAACCAATAGATTGTGGTCAGAATCCACATCTGCCCCAGGAAATGTCTTACAATTTAAAACCTGGTTCCTAAATCTCTGTCTTACCATTATATAATCTATCTGAAATCTGTCAGTATCTCCAGGCTTCTTCCATGTATACAGCCTCCTTTCATGATTCTTGAACCAAGTGTTAGCTATGATTAAGTTATGCTCTGTGCAAAATTCTACAAGGCGACTTCCTCTTTCATTCCTTCCCCCCAATCCATATTCACCTACTATGTTTCCTTCTCTCCCTTTTCCTACTGACGAATTCCAGTCACCCATGACTATTAAATTTTCGTCTCCCTTCACTACCTGAATAATTTCTTTTATCTCGTCATACATTTCATCTATTTCTTCATCATCTGCAGAGCTAGTTGGCATATAAACTTGTACTACTGTAGTAGGCATGGGATTTGTGTCTATCTTGGCCACAATAATGCGTTCACTATGCTGTTTGTAGTAGCTAACCCGCACTCCTATTTTTTTATTCATTATTAAACCTACTCCTGCATTACCCCTATTTGATTTTGTATTTATAACCCTGTAATCACCTGACCAAAAGTCTTGTTCCTCCTGCCACCGAACTTCACTAATTCCCACTATATCTAACTTTAACCTATCCATTTCCCTTTTCAAATTTTCTAACCTACCTGCCCGATTAAGGGATCTGACATTCCACGCTCCGATCCGTAGAACGCCAGTTTTCTTTCTCCTGATAACGACGTCCTCTTGAGTAGTCCCCGCCCGGAGATCCGAATGGGGGACTATTTTACCTCCGGAATATTTTACCCAAGAGTACGCCATCATCATTTAATCATACAGTAGAGCTGCATGTCCTCGGGAAAAATTACGGCTGTAGTTTCCCCTTGCTTTCAGCCGTTCGCAGTACCAGCACAGCAAGGCCATTTTGGTTAATGTTACAAGGCCAGATCAGTCAATCATCCAGACTGTTGCCCCTGCAACTACTGAAAAGGCTGCTGCCCCTCTTCAGGAACCACATGTTTGTCTGGCCTCTCAACAGATACCCCTCCGTTGTGGTTGCACCTACGGTACGGCCATCTGTATCGCTGAGGCACGCAAGCCTCCCCACCAACGGCAAGGTCCATGGTTCATGGGGGGATTACATCTATATGATTCATTATTTACAAAATGTACAATACAAATACAGCAGTTTCTAAACAGACTGGGAGCCTCAATTAGTCTCACTGTCCTGAGTCTCCGATGGCCTTAGTTTGCCACTGTCAGTATTTTGGTCAACACTGAGATCATGAACACAGCTTTACTGACAACGGCTTTTTGAGAATATAAACGGGGGAAACACTGTTTCATTCAATTTTTTCCACCTTTCTTTCTGATAAGTCAGTATTTTACTTACATTTCTCTTAGCAGAAGCTCTCTCCTTATTTGTCATACTATACTGATCTTGTTGTGGTTTGCCTGTTCTTCCTGTGGGCTCACGAGTCGTGTTGGATTTGTTGTTGGCAGGAAGGATAAGCCTGTTGAGTGGCGCCTTTACCCGCTGGAATGTTTTCTGTAACCAGTTGAACGCTAGCCTATAACCCTGGGGAAAACATGTGAAAAGTATCCTTTGTTATACACAGCTTATAATTTTCATGAATTCTTTGGCATTTTCATGACATTTGAGTTTCACAGTACTTTATTCGCAGACAATTAGTTGAGTAGTTCGGAAATTGATATCTTTGAAAATATAGCCGTTTATAGAACAATAATTGACGTGAAAATGTCTGTTTGCTATTCTGTCGAACTTTCTAGTGTTACGAAATGTCGTCAGATTTGAGTTGCTAATAAGTACGAGACCCAATGAATGGTTGAGCCCACAATGAATAGATTATGTTTCAATGTCTTCGTCGCGCAGCTTTTATTTTGCTTACGAGTATCATTCTAGGTGAGTGCGCGTGAGTGCTACAAATTAGCTTTGTAATTTATTATTTAAGGTTTCCGACAGAGTTGGAAATAATATTTTTGATAGTGACTACTTTTCAAGATTTTCGTTCATTCATGATCTGTATTAGAAGGTACAAAGTTATAAATAATCAGCTTTGTGTAAATTTATAAATTGCTGTAGCCTGGAAGCGCTTTTAGCTAGGACATTTGTTCCGGTGCCATTGTGAAGAGCTTTCGGTGCACTACCAGGACACAAAGTAATACATTAAAAATATTCGTCACAATACAAGTTAAAATCGACATTAAACTGAAAATTGCAAAATAGTGAAAGACGTCTTCTCATATGATTCGTTAATAAAGCCGGAATTGTAGAAAATGCTTGCCAGAGGAAAGCTCGCGTTGAAATGAATAATAAAAAAAAAAAGTTCAGTGCCGAGAAACTGAGAGATCTAAGGCAGCGTGAAGAAACAGAGCATAGCGATCACGTAGCTGGCCCATCAGGTGTACAGCGCCAGCGTCAATCCAGATTTTACGTCTCTCTAATCTGTAACCATTATAGTACTCTGTGTAAACATTGCATTGAAGTGATTTATAATTAAATTATCTAATAATACGAAACACTTGTTATGATATCCCGACGTTTTCACGAAGAATTTACGACGTATATTCGAACTGCCCACACAGGGCTTTTTTTTTTTAAGGGAGGCATGGCACCTGTGACTCCTCATCTCCTTCCCCCTTTAATCCGGGCTTGATTTCTCCACTGGTTTCTTAAACACATACCGTTTTTACAAGCAGTGCTAATTTGAGCAAAACTGTGAAGCAGCATGGAAACATGCATCATTAATATAATCACAGACGATATCGCCGTCAGGTTGTAACAAATGTGTTAGCTTACAGTCCATCACAATTGACAAAAAGGATGAAATTTTACGGTTTAATGTCTCGTTGACGACTAGATCACTAGAGGCGATGCACTAGTTCTGATTGGGAAAGTCTGGTAAAGAAAATAAGACGTACTCTTTATAGGGAACCATCTCTAAATTTTCCTTGAGTGATTTAGGGAAATATCCGGAGATTTAAATCTAGATGGTCGGACGTGGATTTGAACCGCTAAGTACGACAATGGAATACGATGTGGAATGTCGCTCTCATAGTTTTTAGAATATGTCTGTGACGCAAGTCATATCGTCCTATGACCTGTGATAAGTGTCACGCTGCGTCTATGCTAGAATTAGACCATTAACGTTCTAATTTTGTATACTGGACGATGTCATTGTATTTTCAGTTGAAATGCTTATTATATGAAGTTTTATTATTCTGTACTAGCAATCTAAACGAACCTTGAAAATTTTTTGAGGGATAGATACAGACTTTTCATAGTAGAAGAAGGTCAGTGGCATTACTGCCACACATTTACAGGCCCAAGGAAAAGAAAAGCTGGATACCGGGGCAGATGTCATTAGGCACAAAACAGTAGCTTAGATTAGATTAGATTAGATTTACTTTCATTCCAATTGATCCGTAGTGAGGAGGTCCTCCAGGATGTGGAACATGTGGAGAAGGGTGGAAGACAGAATTGATCACGACTTAGTGAAAGCAAACATTCCTTGCATTCGAATGAAATTAACTAGGAAGTTGCAGAAAGACCTAAATCTGAATTACCTAATGGCATTATCAAGTAGTTCTGTGTTTTTTCTTTCTAACTAGAGCAGCACTATTAGAAGAGTGACGATTACAGACACGAATGGAAATTTGAAAAACCATAACTAAAAATACTGATACATACAGTTTACTTTGACAGAATATTATTGATAAATAATATATTGACGGAAAAAAAAGAAATATTATTTTTCAAATATAATAATGATTCAAAATCTGACCTCAGAACAGAGCAGAACAAAAACAGAAAAAAGAGGTTCAACTGATGCTCTATTAGGAAATGTGATTACCCATAGCAGAAATGAAACACTGTAACTACTCTGCATTGTGTTGCAAACGGTATGAACCAACGTGACTAGCATATTTGCTGATTTCTTTGGAATACAGATATAAATTTTGTCTAATAGGAGGCGGTTGGGAAGCAGCCAGATGTCGAACAAGAGCATCACACAGGTGATCGATATGAGTAGTGCCCGATTTATCTTCAAGCCATTCCATTCTTTCAGAACTACGGGTTTTCGAAATATGTACCTACTTGGTGTTCTCTGCATTATGGAAGTTAACGTCTTGGGGAAACATTTACTCCTATCACGTGTGACTCACTATCCCCGTATCTCCGAGCGATCAAAATCGTATGAGACAGCTCCATGTGTCTTCGAATAGAAATACGATTCAAGAAGTGTAAATCCAGTTTACACATGATCCAGTACATTGTGAATTGTCTCTTCTTATAAGACTGGACGTAAAGTAATCGTACCACAGGAGTTCCTCATACAGACTTCCTGTATGAAGTGCGAACTGCCAAGCATACTTGGAGATTATGTGGATTATGTGGATATGTGTCATCAGTGGTCGTGTTACAGGCATTCGACTTCTACTACAATGATATACTTCAAGTGGAACAAGTTGGACAGTCTGCAGGCGATCCAAGATGAGCACTCAGCCACCTGTCAACATCGGCATGTTTCTGCTCTGATTGCTTGCTATCTTTTAACTGCACGCATTGAAAGTTTACTGTACAAATATTGCTTGTTAGTTGCTGCGTGTGTTACTAGAAGGAAAACTTGGGTGTCACTGCTTGTATACATCAAACATTTCAATTTCTTATGGCTATCAAGAAATCGTTTTTTTTTTTTTTTTTTTTTTTGACTTATGAGTTTTAAACGTCATCGGAAGGATGGGAGCCAACGAACACTTCATCGAAGCGCCCTAAAACAAACAAACAAAGATAAAAACCTTTCATGCGAGAAGTTTACAGTTGAGATCACCGGAGAGGGAGCTTAAGCTCAGACAGGATAGAAATGGTTTGGGGTGGGATCGACGATGACCTATTTGAAGAAACCATTTCAGCTTTCACTTGAACTGTAGTAACGAAATCACAGAAGATGTAAAGCCTGTTTTACACAAGCGACTTTCTGGTCAAAACCGACTACTCGTGGTGGGTGTGCGTGAAGCGCCTGCGTGTACAACGGCCGCCAACCATGTCACGAGTGGGTCAGCGACGTCAATGACCAATTGACTGTGCCGAATGTGGAATTCTAAATACATGCGTACCCTGGAAACTGCACATAGGCGCAAACAAGGGATTATGGCCTCGTCCGCTAACAATGGAAGTTATCCAGCTCTTGTCGCATTCACTAAAGTTACAGTAATGCATTTTGTACGTCTGTATCTTCTTAATATTTATTCTATAGTTTTCTTTGTTCTCATGATGCAATGAAAATATTTCATAACGACAAGATACTTTCTCTAACAGTGTTATCACACAACAGAAACCAAATATCTGAAAGCGAATAGCTATTTCGGTTTTATGATACCTGGCCTAAGAAAGCCAGCGTAGTCCACAAACAAGAATGTAAATAAGTGAATGACATTTGTGAATTAAAACTGTTTCGTAGGTGAAAAAGTCAGATGTATAGATCAAGAAAAAAGTTTTAAAAGTTGGTTGGCAAATAGAAAGAAATTAAGGTAAAGAAATGCTATTTACTGCATTATAAATATTGTTTAATGTGTTTGTACGTATAAATTTTCTCGAAAAAATAAATATTGAAGTCTGTAAAGTTTGGACGACACTATTCTTCTTCTTTCAGTTCTCAGCAGTGTGGAGAACTTACCACACGACCTTTGTTTAGTTTTGCTTTTATCATTAAGAAACTCTATTGTCATTGGTAGTTCCTTACTTCTGTTATTACATTTCTACTTATTGTAAGATGGACAGTGCCTCATAACCTCACCTTCACCATATGGTACCAGACTGCACAACAGACCTGTCTCACAACACACACAATGCGGTTCTAGGCGCTACAGTTTGGAACCGCGCGACCGCTACGGTCGCAGGTTCGGATCCTGCCTCGGGCATGGATGTGTGTGATGTCCTTAGGTTAGTTAGGTTTAACTAGTTCTAAGTTCTAGGGGACTGATGACCTCAGAAGTTAAGTCCCATAGAGCTCAGAGCCATTTGAACCATTTGAACACACGCAATTTCTGGCGCCGAAGTGTAAACAAAAACGACCGCTCGTTACAGTGAGGCTCAGCACACGTGAGCTGCAGTAGACTCACCTACCACGACTAGTCTACCTTTGCATTTTCATCTATTCTCTACAAACCACTGTGAAGTGCAAAGCAGACAGTACTTCCCATTGTATCAGTTATTAAGGCTTTTTCCCCGTTACATTCATGTGCACGAAGAATGATTGCTTCGCCACCTCTGTGTGTGCTGCAATTAGTTTACTCTTCTCTTCGTAAGTCCGTAGCACGTGGTCTTCCGGTACCGTTCTCGCTTTCCGTGCACGGTGTCCCGAGTTCGATTCCCGGTGGGATCAGGGATTTTCCCTGCTTCGAGATGACTGGATGTTGTTGTGTCGTCTTGATCATCATCATTCATCCCCATTACGGTCGGAGGAAGGCAATGGCAAACCACCTCCCGCAGGACCTTGCCTAGTCGGCGGTGCAGGTCTCCCGCATCGTCCCCTACGCTCCTCGGAATATGGGACATCATCATCATCTCTTCGTAATCCCTACGAAAGCGATACATTGAGGGTTGTGCTACATACCTAGATTCATTTGTTAAATTTGCTCCCAGAAGCTTTCACAGGGCAGTTTGTGTCTATCTTCAAGAGTACACCAGTTCAGTTGTATTAGAATCTCCGTGATACACTCTCATGGGCCAAACAAACCTGTGTCCTTTTTTGTAGATTTTCCTATCTACATTCTATGAACCATGTAGTTACTCGTTCCATGACCAAGTAGTTTTGGCTGGCATGATCCCACGGAACCTGATAAATAAAGAAGTTTCCCCTCTTTTAAATACTTTTAAATCTTCTCAAAATGTGACTAAATGCTTGTCCAGCTTTTTTCAGGCTGTACGTCATTATACATTACTGCACTGTCTGCAAAGTTTAAGGTTACTATAAATATTGTCTGTCAGGTCAATATACAACATGAACAGTAAGGCTCCCAAAGTAGTTTCCTGAGATACGCCTGAAGTTACATCTATATCAGTCGATGATTCTCTATGCAAGATAATATGGTATATCCTTCCTGCCAATGAATCCTCAGTTCACTCACAAAACCCGCCTGCAGACCCATATGATCATACTTTAGGTAATAAACGTATGTGTGGTACTTAGTGAAATGCCTTTAGATAGTCAAGAAACACTACATCTATCTGACTGCCTTGATCGATGCCGTATGCTGTTCGAGATACCACATTCCGCTTGAGCTTAAAATATGTTTTAAGATTGTACAAGAAACAGATGTCACGGATATTGGACGGTAGTTTTGTTAACCACTTCTTCTGCCATTCTTGCAAATAGGTGTGACCTGTGCCTTCTTCCAACCATTAGGCACACTTTATTGTTCGAGGGAACTTCCGTATATTATGGTTAAAAAGGGGTTAATTCAGCGGTAAATTCGGCACAGAATCTGATAGGGATTCCTTCGGACGTTCATGAATATACAGGATGATTTTTTCCACAGTGTACAAACGCCAGGGATTAATCGATGGGAGGATACGGAACAAGAAATATCTAATGAACTTATGTCCAGAAATGCATGGTTTCCATGCTAGAGACAGTTTATTCAATCATACATTGTTACAGAGAGTGCGGTCTAACACGCGCTGTATCACGCAGCCACAGTTACAGTATGTGCTGAAAATGGTTTCCATGTGCCTCAACGCATGCGTGTACTCGCCGTAGTATGTTCTGTCTCATATGTTCATATCGGCCAGGCTGTCAAAGGCAGCATGAGTACGCTGCTCCAATGTCTCCACTTCTGGAATGGGCTCCGCATACACGATAATTTCGAGACGGCCCCATAACCAGAAATTGTACAGCTTGGCCGGCCGAAGTGGCCGTGCGGTTAAAGGCGCTGCAGTCTGGAACCGCAAGACCGCTACGGTCGCAGGTTCGAATCCTGCCTCGGGCATGGATGTTTGTGATGTCCTTAGGTTAGTTAGGTTTAACTAGTTCTAAGTTCTAGGGGACTAATGACCTCAGCAGTTGAGTCCCATAGTGCTCAGAGCCATTTGTACAGCTTGAGATCCGGTGAACGAGCAGGCCATGCAACTGGACCCACTCGTCCGATCCATCGACCGAGGAAGACATGATTGAGATGCGTCCGGACGTTTACGGTGATTTGGGGTGCAGCACTATCATGTAGCAGCCACATAACCCTTCGAATCATCAACGGCACTTCTTCCAGCACGGGAGGCAAAGTCACTCGCAAAAAACGGCGATAGTTCCGGCCTGTTAAGCGACGTGGAAGGAAGAATGGTTCCAAAACAGCTGCACCGATGATGATGATTAGGTGTCACCATACCATGGGGGTTCTGCATACTATCCCACAGATGACTGTTTTGGAAGTTGAAGATACAACTCCGTGTAAAGGTGGCCTCATCTGCGAATAGGATGGATGACACAAATCCCGAAATCGTGGTTGCCTGGTGAAGAAACCAGTGACAAAACTACTCCCAAAGTTGAAAATCTGTCGCTAGTATGCCCTGCACACGCTGTAAATGATACCGGTAGTAACAGTTGTCATGGAGAATGTTCCACACGGTCATCTGGCTTACCCTCCACTGGCGGGCCAACTGTCTAGTACTGACACGGCAGTTGCCTTCCACGGCGATAATCACATTTTCCTCCAAGCCTGGTGTCCGAACATTTCGGTTACGTTCTGCATGATTTCCTGCTTCCTGAAACGACCCTGTCTCAGACAAACGGCGAAACACTGTTGCAAACATTGAATGCTGTCGGCGGGGATAGGTCTCCTGATAAACCTTGCTGCTCGCCGCCCGTTGCCATTTGCCTCTCCATAAGTAAACAATAGATCGGCAAGCTCTCGATTCAAACATGCAACCATTGCGTCAACGCTATGTCACATCCACTACAAGGTGAGTCAGCAAGAGAAGTGAATTGGAAACAACATTACTAATTACAATGGTAGGAGAGGGCGCTAGGGCATGACGTTTGAGGAGCAATACCACCCCCTAGAAGGAAACCATCCATACTGTAACAGTGGCTGCATGGTGCAGCGCCTATTAGACCGCAGTCTCTGTAACAAAGTATGATTGAATAAATAGTCTCTAGCATGGAAACCATGCATCCGGACATAAGTTCATTACACCTTTTTTGTTTCGTATCCTCTCATCGATCAACTGTGTATATTCGCATCTGCGAATACATTCATGTATTACCCAGTATTCTCCGTTTCCTTAGAACTTTTTTTTCTGTGAGTTTATAACACGGAGGGTTCACACATCTGCATCTACACCTATACTCTGCAAACCACTGTGAAGTGCATGCGTCCTATTGTACCAGTATGGAACGCGGAAAGAGAGATTGTTTAAAGGTCTCCGTGCGTGCTAAATTAGTTTAATCTTGTCCTCACGATCCCTACGGGGGCGATACTTGGGAGTTTTTTAGCATATTCCTAGTCATCCTTCAAAGTCCGACCTTGAAATTTTGTAAGTAGGGTTTCTCGCAATAGTTTGCGTATATCTTCAAGACTCTGCCAGTTCAGTTTCTTCAATATCTCTGTACCACTCTCCCGTCAGTCAGACAAATACGTGACCATTCGTGCTGCCATTGTCTCTACGCATTCAATAACCCCTGCTGTTATTTGGTATGAGTCCCACACACTTAAGCAATATTCGAGGATGGGTCGTACGAGTGATTTATAAATAATGCCCTTTGTAGAGTGATTGCATTTCCCCAGTATTCTGCCAATAAACCGAAGTCTACCACTTGCTTTACGCACGACTGAGCCTCTGTGATTATTCCATTCGACATCTATACAAAGTTTTACGCCCAGCTATTTATATGAGTTAACCGTTCTGACTGTGACTTACTGATGTTATAGTCACAGGATACTACGTTTTTTCCTTTTGTGAAATGCACAAATTTACATTTCTGAACATTTAAATCACGTTGTCAATCTTTGCACCACTTCGATATCAGACTGGTCCATTGATAGTGACCGGGCCAAATACCTCACGAAATAAGCATCAAACGAAAAAACTACAAAGAACGAAATTCTTCTAGCTTGAAGGGGGAAACTAAAACATTCATATTCCTTTACGTACTACACGAATATGTAATAAAAAATGGGGGTTCCTATTTTTAAAAAAACGCAGTTGATGTCCGTTTGACTTACGGTAGCGCCATCTAGCGGGCCAAACATAGCGCCATCTGGTTTCCCCCTTCAAGCTAGACAAGTTTCGTTCTTTGTAGTTTTTTCGTTTTCGTGCGATACTTGGCCCGGTGATGATCAATGGACCACCCTGTATGTGCAGCTCCTTTCAGAAAGTACTTAATTATAGATAACTGCACCATCTGCGAAAAGACTGAGGTGACTATTAATATTGCCCGCAACGACATTAATATACAACGTGAACAGCAAGGGACACAACGCACTTCCCTGGTGTGTACCCGAAGTAACTTCTACATCTGTCGATGATTCTTCACCAAAGATAACATGCTGTGTCCTCCCAACTGAGAAATCTTCAAGCCAGTCACAAATTTCGTCTGATACACCATACGATCGCACTTTTGATAATAAACGTAGATGTGCTACCGAGTCAAATGCCTTTCGGTAATCGAGAAATATTGCATCTACCTGACTGCCTTGATCCAAAGCTTTCAGTGCGAGTGGCGGTTCACATGATCGATTCTTTCGGAATTGATGTTGGATGACGTGGAGGACCCACTCTGTTCGAGATACTTCATTATGTTTCAGCTTAAAATTTGTTCACAGATTCTACAAGAAATCGATATCAAGGACATTTACGGTAGTTTTGTGAGTCACTTCTGTTACCCTTCTTGTATACAGGTGTGACCTATGCTTACTTCCATTAACCCCCATCGTGACCCGCTATACTATGTACATACACTATGTGATCAAAAGTACTCGGATACCCTGCCACCTACTGCCAGGTACTCCACGTCAGCGACCCCAATAGTCATTAGATATAGTGAGAGAGCAGAATCGGGCGCTCCGCGGAACTCACTGACTTCGAACGTGGTCAGGTGATTGGGTGTCACTTATGTCACACCGCTGTACGCGAGATTTCCACACTCCTAAACATCCCTAGGTCCACTGTTTCCGATGTAATAGTGAAGTGGAAATGTGAAGAGACGCGTACAGCACAAAAGCGTACAGGACGACCTCATCTGTTGACTGAATGAGATCGCCGACAGTTGAAGAGGGTCGTAATGTGTAATAGGTAGACATCTATGCAGACCATCACACAATAATTCCAAACTGCATCAGGATCCACTGTAAGTACTATGAAAATTAGGCGGGAGGTGAGAAAACTTGGATTTCATGGTCGAGCGGCTGCCCATAAGCCAGATATCACGCCGGTAAATGCCGAACGACGCCTCGCCTGGTGTACAGAGCATAAACATTGTACAATTGAACAGTGGAAAAACATTGTGTGGAGTGACGAATCACGGTACACAATGTGGCGATCTGATGACAGGGTGTGGGTATGGGGAATGCCTGGTGAACGTCATCTGCCAGCGTGTGTAGTGCCAACAGTAAAATTCGGAGGCGGTGGCGTTATAGTGTCATCGTGTTTCTCATGGACGGGGTTTGCACCCCTTGTTGTTTTGCGTGGCACTATCACAGCATAGGCCTACATTGATGTTTTAAGCATCTTCTTGCTTCCCACTATTGAAGAGCAATTCGGGGATGGCGACTGCATCTTTCAACACGATCGAGTACCTGTTCATAATGCACGGCCTGTGGCGGAGTGGTTACACAACAATAACATCCCAGTAATGGACTGGTCTGCACAGAGTCCTGACCTGAATTCTGTAGAGCACCTTTCGGATGTTATGGAATGCCAACTTCGTGCCAGGCCTCACCGACCGACATCGGTACCTCTCCTCAGTGCAGCACTCGGTGAAGAATGGGCTGCCATTACGCAAGAAACCTTCCAGCACGTGACTGAACGTTGCCTGCGAGAATGGAAGTTCTCATCAAGGCTAAGGGTGGGCCAACACCATATTGAATTCCAGCATTACCGATGGAGGGCGCCACGAAATTTTATGTCATTTTCAGCCAGGTGCCCGCATACTTTTGATCACATAGTGTATCTATCCTGTGCATGCTTAACTATTCTTTTAAACTTGAGCCATAGTTCCTCTACATTCTCCGATCCTTTGCTAAAAGTTTCAAGTTCCTCAATGAGATATGACGCTACTGCCCAGATTGAGATTGGAAATTTGCTTGGTGTAGAAGAGGCATTAGTGGAGAATCTGCATCGCATTATACCTTGACGCGTTTCGTGGTGTTATTGCCAGATCAAAGGTATTCGAACTGCATTAGTCATTTATTATTTTATTTTAGAAGACACAGTAGATTATATTTTTCCGAATCTTTATCTTTTTATTCTACAATTTTTTGAGCGCATTGCAGTTCCATACGTAGGGTGAACACGACCGATTCCTTCCCTTCAGATACGATCGACATTTCTAAAAACAATTAAACGGTTTGAAGAAGGCACTCGTTTACGTCGCTGATGTGTCATCAGTCGAGCTACATATGGTATATTACTGCCAAATGTATTTATGTTATATGAAACCATGTAACAGTGGCACAACAGTTAGTGTCCAGGCACGTGTTGACGACACAGGAACCAATACACAAGGCTAAAGTCTGCGTTGAAATCCATCTCCACACAGGAAAATCAAGGAATGTTGCCACCATTCAATGGCCACATTTCTCGAAAGGTGATACCGTAATCAGTACTAGGGATGCTGAAAATCACATTAAATTTATAATACTCAGCTATGTAACAGGGCCAGACAGACTCACTGCCAGGTTGTTGGCAAAATTTACAAGGAAATAAGCTGCACTACTACTACTACAGTTTTCTGAAAATCTAACGTTCCATGACTGGAAAAGGGCACAGGTGACGCACGTAAAAAAGAACTCATCTGCCTGATCCTATCACTACCGTCCTCTATCACTCACAGCAAAATTCTAGAGCGTATACTTGACTGTAACACATATTACATACCTGGAAGAAAATGACCACATTCGCGGAGATCAACATGGATTTCAAAAGAATACGAAAGTCAAATAGCGTTCTTCACACACGGATAGAGGCAACTAGGTTGGTTCAAAGTTTGTAGACTTCCTAAAAATTTTTTTCAGTATCATACATACGTTCGCTAAAGAAAATTCATTCGCATGGGAGATTTAAACGGCTTTGTGACTGGATTGAAAATTTCTTGACTGGCGTACACAACGTGTCCTGAGTAGAGAGTCATCTACAGGAACAGAAGTAATATTTGATGCACCAACTAGGAAATGGTATTGTACCATTACCATTCAAGTTGTATAAGAGCGGTTGAAACTTGCATATGTCAATTTGGGATAACGTAGTGAGAAATTTAGGCAATGCAAGCATGCGTCGTCACCTCTCCCTAAAAATTCAGAGCTGTGCCCTCAGCAGACAATTTGATGCTCACCGTCGTTTTAGACGTCTGAGGTCAGATGTTCATCGAATTCCTCGAGCAGGGCAAATCCATTAACACTGACGTGTACTGTGAGATACTCCGTAGTCCCCGTAGGTCTTCAAGGTCACATAAAGGGTAATTGCAAGGTGGGAGCAGCTTGAGGATCCGCTCTAGAGCCCGGACATAAAAAAAAAAAAACCTCAAAGAGAAGCCCTTCAACTCGGACGACGAACAGAAGGACACAGTGGAAGACTAGCTTCTGTTACAAACACAGGAATTCTGGAAATAGGGAGTCCACAGCGTTGTTTCGTGCCTTTTTTCTTTGAACACTCTTACATAAGTGTTTGCGGAAAGCGTCGTTGCAATCTTCGACTTTTCGTAGATTGGTTTATCTTTGCGGAAGTTCTGTAATGGGTAGTAAAAAGAAGAGATCGCTTTCTAAATATTCTTTCAGTCTAGACTGGTATATTGGTCAAGTATATCGAGCATATTTCAAGTTTAACTGACAAGGACGTGCAACTTATACAAAAAAGGGCGGCCAGAAAGTATAGCAAAAACGTCGAAAAATCTTAAATGGCAGAAACTGATGTGGTACACACGGCTGCTGCTCGAAACGAGGAAGGGAAGTTAGAGTTGTACGTCACGTCGACATTGAAATTATTAGGGACATAGGGGACTAGCCTCTTCTGGTGGAAGGCAGTGCCGGGTGGTGGGGGGGGGGGGGGGAGGGGGTGACGAGGAAAAGCAAGGTATCAATGGAGAAGAAACTATTCCGACATTCAACTGAAGCAATTTACAAAAAGTCCCCCTCCGTAGCTGAGCGGTCAGGGCGGAAGAACGCCATGCGAAGGGCCCGGGTTCGATTTTGGGTCGAGTGGGAAATTTTTTCCACTCTGGGAGAGGGTGGTGTGTAGTCTTCAACATCCTTTCGTCCTAATCGACACCCAAGTCGCCGAAGTGGCGTCAACTAAAAAACTTGCACCAGGCGACCGGTCTACCCGATGGGAGGCCCAAGCCAATACACATTTCATTTCATTTACAAGAAAGCTAGCCACGTGGAGTAGTGATTATGCCATTGACCTCACATTCAAGAGGAAATTTAGGCTCTATGTGGTTAAGGCAAATACCAGGACGGTAGTTTTCAAAGGGATGTGGCTTATTCCCCTCCTCATGCTTGTCCATTACCGGCTTGTGCTCTCCCTCTAATGATTTCTTCAGCGACGTGGTGTTAAGCATCAGTCTTCCTTAATTAAGGCGAAGGGTGGGAAATCTAAAGCGGTGTGATTTGACGAAGATTTTAATTGTTCTTCCGCAATGCGAGCAGCGCTCTGAATCAGCATTATAATGTTGCAACGCATACATATATCACCCTTGAAGTATTTACCATTTGCTCATTACGCTCGAAAATCATCGAACAGACTGCAAACAGGTTTCAAGAGAGAGACTGCTTCTAAATCCTTGCAGCAGCGTGACACAGTTCTTGAGACCAAGTAGAAATGAAATGCGATTTTTACGAAGGCCAGAGATTTTAACAGTTTCTCATGTCATTCTTGGAAGTTGAAAGATAGCCACCGACTGTGCATGAATGTCTGGTACTTATGAGGTTAGATTCAAAGAACAGTGTGTTAAAAAGAACCAACTGCACGTGATACAGTTCTTAGAGCAGCTAGAAAAAACTTTTTCTTTTTCTTTGTCTTCTTATTTCATTATTATTATTTTTTTTACAGAGGGGTGAGATTATAACAGTTTCTCGTAACAGTCTTAGATGTTTAACAATAGCCATCGACCACGCTTGAGTGTGTGGTACTTATGAATCATATTCGGTATTTAAAAACATTATTTTGGTTTAAGAGCGAAACGTGCTGAATTCTGACATATGACTCAACAAAGGTAAAGATGGGATTATTTACATGTTTCTCTAGGTTTTGTCACTCTCACAGTTCGTACAACGTGAAAGTTCTAAGTTGGGGTAATGGTAAGAATGTCTTATGCTTGCAATCTGACACATGAGTACGTATTACCAAACAGATAATGTATACAAGGACACAAAAAAAAATAATTTAAGCTCCTTTTCTTAAATAAAGAATGTGGTAATTATAAAATACGGGTACTCATTTAAATAGTGATTAACATTACGTCGTCTTGTTGTAAGGCTAGGGATTATGTCGCAATCAGTTCTCGACACTATCAGAATTCAGTACAGCCGGCACAAAGTTATCGGCGTAGCACGTGTGACATTTTTTCATTGCTCAACATCGTGTAGCGTTACCATGCGCTGGAGTACAGATGAACCAAGGCGAACCTTGGGTGCCCAAGGCCGGCTGTTCCAAAAACTGCAGCCATGAATATTTCAGTCCACATGTTAATTCAAGACTTCATCATAATTATCCGAATGAGTTCTATAGTACAGAAAGCCGTCGTTCTGACGACCATGCTTACACGCTTGCTTGGTTCAACAGCTTGTGCCGTCGAAAAGAGTTACTATTTAACAACAGAAAACCGAGACTGTGTATAGAAAATTCAGACGCTGTAACGTGAAAATCTTCCGCGTGATCGTGTGGTTCATATATTGTACGAATAGACGTCAGCAAGCTTAAAAATCAGCAAAATGAAAGGGTATGTCTATGCCTGGGAAACGGGGCAGGTGAAACAGAATTAACGAATGGGGAGAGTTTAAGTAAAGTAGACAGCTTTAAGTACCCGCGTCAACTGCAGAAAGTCCAGGAAAACTAGATACTTACAGGAAAACTAGATCCTAAGGTGGGCTACAGATTGCAAGTTGGATTAGAAGTTCTGGAATTCACCGTGACAGGTACATATTGTAGGTTCTAAACACAAAGAAGGATGTATAAGACAGTAGTGAAGCAAATATTTGCCGTATATAGCATGGAAATGGGTAACTAGAAAAACTCATTGAAAAAGGATAGATGTAGCTGAGGTGAAGATGCTAAGACGGATGTGATTAGCAACAGAATGTACAGAATTCTGAAAGAGAATATGTGAGGAAGTTTAAATCCGCAGATGCGCGCGCAGTAGAGCCCAAGAGAGAGGAGTCTCTTTATATGGGCATCTCACGAGAAGCAATGAGATATACGTTGCAAGAAAGCTAATGAAGATGGTAGTAGCATGAAGCATGAGCGAAAGAGAAAGACAACGGAAGAGTGGATCGCCTCTGTTCGAGAGAACCAGAGGGTGTCACACATGCCGACATCTTGTGTAACATTTTAACAAAAGTACTCGTTTTGTACATTTAAATACCAAAAATTGCTTACATCGAGGCAAATTCTTTATGAGTGAAGACATCTTTTTACATTCTTTCGTAAATTTTATAAAAAACATGGCAAGAAGCTGTACGAGGAAACAAACACCGGAGGTGTGAGAAATAGGATTCGTATTTTGCCTGATGGATAAAAACGGATAATAAGTTTGTGGGAACTTTCTTTTGCCTACAGAAACATGTACAATGCAGTGGAAATATTTGAATTTTATACATGTTTATTCGTTAACAAGGTGTAATGAGTAACGTGTCCTATGTTTTACAGTTTGAATGTTTTTGAGCAGACATTGTTATTCATCCTACGCCGTTTTGAGTGTAATTTTAGACAATTCTTTGAAAAATATATGATCCTTTTACGACAGCAAAGCGTCATATTGAAGTGATCTAATTCTGCTGATCAGGAAAGACAATGAATTTCATTGTAATGTCTCCAAATATGACCGATCGAGGTGGCTTAGAGGCAAGACATATTTAGGTTTTCCGAGCTTTCCCTAAACCACTTCAAGAAAATGCCGGAATGGTTGCTGTAAAACGGCACGGTCGGTTTCCTTCCCAATCCATCCTAAGTTGGAGCTTGTGCTCCGCCTCTAGTGGACTCGTTGATGGGACGTTAAAACCTATCCTCCCTTCCTTCTTCTCTTTGCATAGTGGAACCAGTTCAGGTTGACCTGGTCTTCAGTAACCGGCTTCGATTCTTCAAAGAAGAAATCATCCAGTTCGGAGTACAGGTTGATTTGAATTTTCTTCTCGTGTATAACCGTTCCCTTACCTCTCAACGGATATCTTTCTTATCTGGCTCTGAGCACTATGGGACTTAACGTCTATGGTCATCAGTCCCCTAGAACTTAGAACTACTTAAACCTAACTAACCTAAGGACATCACACAACACGCAGTCATCACGAGGCAGAGAAAATCCCTGACCCCGCCGGGAATCGAACCCGGGAACCCGGGCGCGGGGGTCTTTCTTATCTAAAGTCATCTTTGATCTGTATTTTCTTTCTCATAAAATATCTTTTCTGCCATAAATCTTTGTTTCCACAATGAAAAAAAATGAAATGTCGTGTGACGAGGGCCTCCCGTCGGGTAGACCGCTCGCCTGGTGCAAGTCTTTCGATTTGACGCCACTTCGGCGACCTGCGCGTAGATGAGGATGAAATGATGATGATTAGGACAACACAACACCCAGTCCCTGAGCGGAGAAAATCTCCGATCCAGCCGGGAATCGAACCCGGGCCCTTAGGATTGACAGTTTTGAATCTGAATGGTACAGTTCTGATTCAGAGGCTGGTTTTGTGACGCTATCGTCAGACTTATTTACGGCAGTAAGTCTTCAGCACGCTCGTTGTGTTCTGTTGTTACTTGAATAGTGATTTTTCGACAGTTCGTCGATAACTCTCAGCTGGGAGTAATATGTAGTTAACACATCACTTCCACGAGGCTGTCTTGCCAGGATTCGTGTAGGCCGTGACTAACATAGAGACTGTGCCCTTTGATGCCTCACGTAGATATTCCAACAAAAAGGCTCATCATTGATCAGTTCTCCTTGAAAATTTGTTAAGCCCACATTATACAAATTTGCTGAAGTCCATTTACATGTCTGTGCAAAATACTCTGCAGAGGCCAACTGTCAATACACTAAAACATTGCGATAATAGAATAACAGCAAGGGGACCGCCCGTTTAACGCCACATCCGACGGACTAATCACCGTCAAAAGTGTCACATTATCTTACTTCGTAAGACATTGTGAAGTGGTCTGAAATTTAATCCTGGACATTGGCGCAAAGTCTGGTGATTAGGAATCTTACGCCGCCATCTCTCATCTACTCTCTGGTAAGTACTGGTGGCGAAATATTACTTTATCACAAGAGCTAAAACTGCAGAATTGTATGATAAAACCTTCTGCTCCTTTGCAGAATTAACCTTTCATTCTACACCGATGTGTGCACTGCTTTTTAATTCCTCAGCGAATTAAAACTGTGTGCCATACTAGTGTTCTTTAGGAACTTTGCTTTTTGGGGGGCAATGTTCTTACTGAATGAGCAATCCTGGAAGGAAGGATAATGCGGAGAAATGCCTTAGACACTGTTTAGGGAATTTGTTTCGAATTGAGCTTTTCGCACTGCATCGGAGTGTGCTGTGTTTTGGAACTTAATGGTAGATTAAAACTGTGTGAACAGACGGATACTCGAATCCGGAACGTTGCTTTTCACGAGGTAAGATCGTATTGACTGAATTATCCAGAGTATTCCTCACAGCTTAGCTTCTGCCAGTGAAACATTCATTCTTGGAGCAATACCTTACGCTGTGTTCAAGCCATTGGTACACACTATTGTTTCTTCCAGACGTGGCAGTTGAGCATGCTATACTGGACAGCTTCTGTGAAATTTAGAAAGTAGGAAAGAGATATTGGCAGAAGTGAAGCTTTCTGTCCGCTTGTGGAGCTCAATCAATAAGTAACAGCTTTACTTGCGACAGATAACGTACAGCGTTCGAGACCCACTTCGGCACGTAATATTAATCTGCCAGGAAGTAACAATCTATTTCTTTGTTTCTTTTTCTTACGAACTGTTCTCTAACCAAGCATTAATCAGAAGTAAAGAAAATCAAATAAAACGACTGAGTTATTTTCACATTCATCGAGACAAACTGAACCTTCATTAATTTCAATATTTTGAACATTATTCCAGTTTATTTTATTCATACAAAATATCTTGCAAACAGAAGATCCTGACAGGTAGATTTAATCTTCCTAGATTACTGAAAAGAGTTTGACACTTTTCCACACAGAAGACTGCTAACAAACATATGATCATGTGGAGAGTCTTCATAGATATGTGCCCTGGCTCGATGAATCTTTGTGTAATGGAACCTAGCGCCTTACGCTAGATGGTGAGTATTTAACAAAAACTAGAGTATTCTCGGGTGTGCCAGAACGAAGTGTAATAGGACATGATATGTTATCAATATACATACACGATTTAGCATTCAGGGTCAGCAACACTATTTGTTTGCTTGTTATGCTGTTGCCTACATTAAAGTGCTGACGCTGAATGATCGTAAGGATATGCAAAAAGACGTGGACAAAATTTAGACGTGTTGTAATGAATGAAGAACTGTTGAAATGCAGATAAATGCAAGGTAATGCCTATAAGAATGAGAACTAACTCGATAGTATCAGATTGCACGATTAGTTGGTGACCATCTGCAGTAAGTTACACCAAGTACATATTTAGATGAAATTGAATGCATGGTCCTAGTACGACCATTACGGCGGTCATCGAACAAATGCAGAGATGCGCTACTGGGATCGTAATAGGTCGCTATAGTCCGTCCGATAGGGTAACAGAGACGACTGGAAATCGAAATGGGTGCCTTTGGAAGAAATGTGAAATTTTTCTCGAGAGCAACTCTGTTGTGTAAATTTAGAGAAACAGTATTCTAGAAAGACTGCAAAAATTCTGCTTCCATCATCATACATCTCGCGTAGGTATCATGAGAAAAGGGAGGAGAGATTTGGGCATGTAAAGAAGCATAAGGAAATTAATAAAGATAACTGAGAATAAGAGAACTGATGCTACCATGGCAAGTTTGAAAGCTGTGTGCACATCACCGGAAGTGTTAGGTTAGTCGTGTGTTTCTAGTAGTTGAATCCAATAATGGTTTTGTTACCCATTGTTTCGACTGCGAGAAATATGTCAGAAAAAAAAACCAGAAAGAACATCCGATTTTCAATGTGCAGACAGCTCCACATTGATTATAGGAATATCTGAGGCTGATATTAGATTCACTAAAGAAATAAACTTGTAAATGTTATGCACAAGAAAGTCAACAGACATAAAAAACTGGAGGTATGCCTTACGTTGTGCACAAGTCTCCTGCAGTATCTAGGAAGATACACAAAGTAATGAAGCTCTCGACAGAAGAATATGGCAGTCACTTCAGTTTTGACTCAATGTTTCAGGATAAGATAACACAGCAAGCAAAGGAAGTTATTTGGTATACAGAATTACATTGAGGTGACAAAATGTCATGGGAAATTGATTATGTACACATACAAATGGCGGCAGTATCGCGTACACAAAATAAAAAATGGCTCAAATGGCTCTGGGCACTATGGGACTTAACTTCTGAGGTCATCAGTCCCCTAGAACTTAGAACTACTTAAACCTAACTAACCTAAGGACATCACACACATCCACGCCCGAGGCAGGATTCGAACCTGCGACCGTAGCGGTTGTGCGGTTCCAGACTGTAGCGCCTAGAACCACTCGGCCACTCCGGCCGGCCACAAAATAACAAATGCAGTGCGTTGGTGTGAAAGGGTACAGTACCGCCCGGCATTGAAAATAGGTACAACATACTTCATTATTCTTGTCAGAACAACACATTTTTTTTTGTAAAAATAACTCAATTTCAATTAATACAGCGAAGCAGGATACCAGTGTGGGAAAGAATGACAATTTATTTATTTAATTTATCATATGTGCACTCCCACAAAGTAAATCCCTACATCCAGTTTGGTGAGATCTGTGAAATGAATGAATGTATGGTCGTCTGCTAACCGCAGATAGTGAATGTGAATATATGATCATCTTTGAGTCGATCCTTTGGCCACCTTTGGTGGGACCAAAGAGATGAAATTTACCTGAGCTTTGAGCGCCTGAAATGTGGCTGACCAATACGGTAGCATGGTCTTCCCCCACGTTTGACAGAGGTGCGAGATGACCTGGAGAACGGCCATTTTTCAGCACTCTGCCGCTGGATCTTGTGCTGTTAAGACGTTTTTTGTTGTGCTCCGTAATGACAAAAGATTGGAGACATGGTATGCATGTGGAATATTTAAGAGTAGTTTGAAATAATAATTTCTCTATTTCAGGAACTTTTGTGGGGAGAATTAAGTGTCAGGCAGGTAATATTAATGGGATTGTAGTAATCTTCGGAAGTGACCAACGGTCACATTGAAACCACGTGTAGCAATAAGTTGAAATACTTCCGTGTGCTTAAGTTAAGCTGAATTACTAGCGTGTGTACAATAAGTTGAAATATTTAAGAAATAGCATGTGTACCATGAGTTGAAATATTTAAGAAATGGCGTGTGCAGGACTTGAAATTAGAGACGAGTACTTCCACGTGGTGTGTACTGTGTGAGACAAAAGATAAAGAGAAGTTCTCGTCCATGGTATCAGTTGAGGACTCGCGTGTGTGATGAATACGTTCTTAATATTACTTTGCGTGATATGATTCCGTGTGACGCTAGATTCAAACTCTGAGAGAGAAGCAAGGTGAGTCGGCCGTCTATCCAGCAACGCCACTTGGCTTGCATTGCACAGGAAGACGTGCATATATCTCCAGAGTTCATAGTAGGAAAGTAGAATTACAAAGTGGGGCAGTGTCGTGTGAAACTGGGATAAATATTAATTGAAGTGGGAAAGCTGAAAGTGATAGTGTTGTGACTATTTAGTGTTTTGTATTTCATATTGTAGTGTGATGTATGTCATGTAATTTGGGTATGTGTGGTTTGCATGGTAGAGTAGCAAGGTAGTTTCAAAAGATTAGTGGGTTATGCTTGTTCCTTCTGTACTGCTCGGTCTGGAGGATAGTTTCGTGATGATGATTGTGAGAGTCGAAGTGTGAGAAATAATAAAAGATCCACCATCCTATCCAGAAAGTGCACTGTAGCGTTAAATAATTACGAGACCATAATATAGAGATTCACCAATGTAAAGCTATGCCCACTGGGCGGAATTTCTCATGTGTTATTGTTGTAGATTATAGAATTTGTGTGTTTAGGTTAGAGAATTTATCGGAATAAATAAGATAGTGAAAAGAAAAAGATTGGTGGACTTTTCCTTCGAATTGTATGTTGTCATAATGTCCCGAATTTATAATGTGTGCGCCATTCATATTCAGTGCAGTGGCCATGTGTTGACAAAAGCCATTAAATAAAAGACAAAAAGAAAATGTGGTATTGCCAGTGCGTAGTGTACAGTCAGAGTTCTGTAAATTACTGATAGTCAGATGCGTGTTTCCGTTGCGTATTAATCATATAGGAGGATAACTTGTAACTTAAGTGGGAGTACTAGAGTTCATGTTACTCGATAAATAAGAATGAATCCACTCGCTTGGCAGACCACTCATCTTGCAGGCCTGACTGCTTGATGCCACAGTATGAGCAAGGCACGTGGGTGCCTCTCATAATTTCGACCCTGCCAGGATTTTTTGCTGTTAGGGTTTGCTGTTAAGATTTTTTTTATGGAATGTATTGTGATAGTGCTAAGAAGTAAAATTTTTTCGGTTTGCAATTTCTTTCTGGATTGGTGAGGATCTTTTATATTTTTATGTAATTAATTGCTATATCGCCCAAGGCTGGAAGATCATTGTATAATTTTTTTGCGTAATGTCCGTAGTAACTAGGTCGCAGTCGAAAAGTGTAGTCACCATGGAGAATAGCGATTCTGGGGTGAACGTAGCAGTGCAGCAGGAAGTAGCTGTCGACCAAGGGTTAATGAGTGTGAACGGCAAGCACTCGGAAGGGGCCGAATTGATCAGCGGACCGCAGCTAGGTGATACTTTATGCGGCGGGCTTTGTCCACAAACGGGGGCTTTTCCCGGCGATGCGGGCGAGCCGGGTCTAGGTCAGGTATGCAGTGAAAGTGCAGCTACCCTTAGCGAAGCTACGGTTTCTCAGGCGAACAAGGTGAGCGCACCGAAAGTAGCAAATGACAGTGTGCTACTGCAGTTTTTACGGAGGATGGATAGAGATAATAAGGAAAGATTGGAATCGATGAATAAAGATAATAAGGTAAGATTGGAAGCGATGAATAAAGATAATAAGGAAAGATTAGAAGCGATGAATAGAGATAATAAGGAGAGAGATAGGGAGAATAAGGAAATATTGGAAGCAATGGATGGGGAGACTAAGGTAAGATTGGAAGCAAATAAGGAAAGATTGGAAGCGATGGATAGAGATAATAAGGAGAGAGATAGGGAGAATAAGGAAAGATTGGAAGCAATGGATGGGGAGACTAAGGTAAGATTGGAAGCAAATAAGGAAAGATTGGAAGCGATGGATAGAGATAATAAGGAGAGAGATAGGGAGACTAAGGAGAGAGATAGGGAGAGTAAGGAAAGATTGGTAGCAAATAAGGAAAGATTGGAGGCAATGGATAAGGGAAATAAAGAGGCAATGAGGAAGCTACACACAGTTATCGATGAGCGTCTGTCCGCAGTTAATAATCGGTTAGATGAGGGGGAGAAGAATCTGGGTGCGTTGAAGCAAGTATATGATGCCGTGAAAGAAAAAGCCAATAATTTGGAGGTACGAATAAGTGCAATAGAGAGCGATATTACAGAACATAGGGGCGTGTGGCCGGATGAGCGAATCAAAGAGATAGTGGAGGACTTACTTGCAGATAAACAAGGGGCATTAGACAGCGTGGAAGCTCAAGTCACACGGCAGGAAATGGCGCTAAATAAACACAGGGATGAAGTTGCGGAGGTAGTGGTCAGAATGAATACGATTAGCGCAGATGTAGAAAAGATCAGTATAAGAAGCGAAACAGGCTCTGACAGTATGCAGCGAGAGGTTTATGCCGACCAGGAGGAGATACAATCACTATTACAGTTTAAAGAGGCACAATTAGAAACAAATAGGAAACATAGGGAAGAACTAGCACAGTTGCAATTAGCGTGCAGAAGCGAAGGTGGAACACCACCAGGTAGACTGCAGAGGGAGAGTGAGATAAATTCAAAAAACGAAAATAGGCAGAAAGAGGAAGACGAACTCAGAGAGTTAGAAGAACGGTTGTGTCGGATAAAACAGGTGGCAAACCCAACTGGGTATAGTCCAAGGTCGGAAAACATAAATGCGGAAGAAGAATGTAGGAGGCACTTCGTATCGGTACAAACGTACACTTGTTTTCCGGATCCTGATAATTACCAACATCCATGCCTGTGGCTGTCTCAATTTCAAGATTCATTACCTTCATCGTGGGGACCGCTCCTCAAAATGAAGTTTGTGTGTAACCATTTGAGGGACGAGGCTAGAGCGAAAATGCAGGAAGTTATTAAAGACTGTAGTAGCTACAAGATATTTTGTGACAAGTTTTTAAATGAATTCTGGTCGAAAAGTAAGCAGGACCAGGTTAAGCAAAGCATATTGATGATGCCAAATTGTGACGAAGGTGGTATAAGAGATCCAGTGTCGTGCTATCAGGAAATGCTGAGACGAAACAGGTATTTGGATGTGCCATACGAAACTGGGGAGCTCATTAGGATCTGTATAACGAAGTTGCCAGTGAGATTGCGCAGAGAGATAGTTATAGCAGGCAGAGGCTTAGACGATTCTGCGTCATTTCAGCACTTGTTACAAGGATTGGGTAATGAGAGCAATATCGTGAACGGAGACATGACTCATAGGTCAGATAGTGTCGAGGATAGGAACGGCAGAAGCTATCAGAATGACAGGAGAGCATGGAATCCTGGCATTTCATTCTTGTCATAGTGGATTGAAGAATAGGAGAAACTAATCCAACATATCAGCCCTTAGCATCTTGCCTTAAAACACATGCAGCTGGCGCTGAAAATTGTCTATGTAGCAGACATACTCTACTGATATGTAGGAATGCAAATACCATACTTCTGATCAGAGAATAAAACACCAGTAATGGCATCTGTTAGGCTGGTCTCTCAGAGCAAAATTTGCAGATTTTTATTTCGAACAGTAAAGTAAAAGGACTGTTTCCTCAAAGAAACCAGTTGCTAAAATGTTATGTAATAATGCCAATGAGTCCAGTATAATTAGTGCGGTTTGACTATTGCAGGTACTTAACACGTAATGTAAAAAGTCAACATTGTGATCGAAGTTTTTAAATTAGATGCCATCTGATCTATAGTATTTCATTGTCGTGGTGACAGTTATAATGAAGTGCTGTGTATGGTTGTTCGGAATCGGGTGTTAGGGAAAGAGTTCACTAGCACCTAAGTTTCTAACACTTGAGCTGCCCATTTCTCCCAGTTTGTATATTCTCTGCACACATTTAATTTTCATGTAAGCTTAGATTCCTAACTAGCAAATTCTTTACTGTGTATAGTGGACCATTCAGAGTGAGGCGGATTGTCCATGAAAATGCTGTACTGATTGAGACAATCAAGGGAAAACAATCTCGTGAGCTTCATCACATTTCTAACATCAAATTATGGAAAAGTGAAGGATAGATCGAAAGTAGGCAAGTTATGGTAGATACTCAGTGTATTTATTTGTGGTGTGTAACGTTGTGCAGGGGCAAATCGAACATAAGAATTTTCAGGCGGGATGTCAGGAAGTATGACGGAATAGACTGGTCGAATGAGTCATGAACAGGAGTCGACAGAGTGGTGTATGTACGTATTTTTTGTCATATGAATAAGGATCAAGCAGAAACGACGTGATGATTAATGAGTGGATAAAGATGGTAGATAGAGAAGCGACGTGATAAATAGTAGTGGATAAAGGTGATATTTAAGGAGAGAAGCGACGTGAAGCAGTGTGATTAATAAAGAGAGATTCGACGTGATGAAACAGTGGTAAATAAAGGTGAGTAGAATTAATAATGTGGAGATGTCTTAGATGTATGTTACAGAGAGGCTTGTGTATGCTGCAATAGAGATTGATGCCAATGGCGAAGGAAGACCAGGAAATGATGGAGTAATGGACGGACGGAGAGCCGAAATACGAATGAAGAGATGAGGACAACTGCACAATGTGAAAGGACATAAAGGGAGTATGAGATCCAGATGGTGAACGTTGTGGAATACTGACGTAGGATGTAATATAAGTGTAAATCTAATTCTTACCATAAGATTTGCAATTTGGCGAAAATAATATTTTTTGTTGTTGTTGAAGCCTGGTACCAATATAACTAATCAAAACGGTACCAAGAATGTGTACAGTTATTTTGCAGGATGAATAATTTGTGTATTTTTTGTTCTTAGATGAAATGTCACAATTCTAATTTGATATTTAGCAGGATGAATAATCGGTAAAGTGAATGCAGAGGTAAGCCGATGGAGAGAGGTGCCAGAGTGAAAGGACGAATTCGGAGACTGGAAAGCTATCTCTGAAACAGCTTCATGTGTTATGTGGTTGAGTATAAGGGAGCAAAGGTATGGTATGTTGTCGTGAGTGTGGTGGTGTTAGGGTTAGCTGACTTCTAGACCTATTCTGTTAGTGTATTAATGGATTGAATGAGAAGGAAAATGTGATGTCTGGTGAGTGAGAGTCGTAGAGTAGTGTGATCAATGCGCACACTCCTGTAAAGGGGATGCTACCGATCCGTAACTAAAACATTATTGTGTTTTATTGTTTGATTGGGATGAACCTCGATGGCAAGTCAGGATCTGACATCATGTGGATGGTACATACATGTCCTAGAAAAGTTGTTATATATAATAAAATGTAAAATGTATAAAGAGATACTAATTTCAGTCTGTCACAAGCACAAAGGTGCATTGTATGTTGTAGATTTAGAGTCACCAGTTTCTAAAATGTTTATTGTGTTAGGATGTTAAAGTAGTTTACTATTTAATAACATGTGGTAGGTAATTGTGAGCTGTGTACATTATTTCTTATTTTTATGTTAGAACACTTTCAAGGGGTATTAATTTCAGTCTGTCACAAGCACAAAGGTGCGTTGTATATTGTAGTTTTAGGATCAACAGTTTCTAATATTTTCACTGTGATAGGATGTTGAAGTAGTATACTATTTGATATTGTAATTATGAGCTGTATAGATTGCTTATTGTTCCTTTTGTTTTTTTTTTACACTTTCATGTTTTGTATGAGGGACGACAGGTACAATCAATAGCACAAGTGTGGGCTGTATATAGAAAAGGGATAAATGTTGATGTTGTATGTGTAGAAAACTAGGGGGTATAAGTTTATGTTTTTTTTTTGAACAAAGATTCTTTTATTACCAATGTATCTAATAGATCATACATGTAATCAATGAGTATTTAAATACTGTAAGAATATCCTTTTGTCTGTAATGTTGCGAGATGCACGGAAGGGTCTGACTGATTGGGTGTCGTAGCGCTGAGGGGCTACGCCGAACGCGCCCATACCACATAAGCCAAGCAGACGTCGGCAACAGAGCCGGTGCACTCCCCACTCCACTGCCGGTCGGGGTACACTCCATGTGCCCGCTACAGCAGGTCAACGGCCTGGGGTGACACGCACGTTCCACTGGCCATTCATAAGTTCCGCCACCCTTACGACGGGGGAAAGTATCCCGCGGAGGCAACAGTGGGTGATTTCTTCTGCTCAACAGCGGAGCGACGGCAGAATGAACGACGCGCGGCAGAGTCAGGCGGGCATTTTTTACCAGCAGCTATTAACTAGTACTGGACTGTGGAGCCGTGAAACAAGATGACTGCTCGTATGTCTCCATAAGGTGGAAAGTGAAGGACTGGTGTTTCCACGTTGTGAGTGGTGGAAAAGATTTTGTCTTTAGCAGACAGGACGATCGTTTTGTTTTGTCTTGACCACTGAACAGTGGGATCCATAAACTTTTGGCAGTGACTTGTTAAGTGTGCTTTGTGAATTGCATGTGGGACGCTTGGTATCCTTAAAGAGGACAGTTGGCGTTTGGTGACTAATTATTGTATGAATGCAAGAAACTAGAGTGGGACATTGACATTTGCGTCTGTAGTAGGAGACATTTCTTGAATTGGTGCGGGAATAAGTGCTGTTTGTTGGAACTTACGACTTTTAATTACACCATGAACTGAAAGGACAGAACCGTGGGTAATAGTAGTTGTAGGGCCATTTCTGGATGATCAGAATCGTGTGGACGGTACGCTGAGAGTGACTATGACATTTGTGTTTAATGTGAGATACAGTTTACTGTTCAGTGCGTGTTCAAAATGCCGATTTGAGTGACTTAAAGATTTTCGTCTGGGTAACCATGGGAGAGCTTTGACATCGAGACAGTGTTTCTAGAGAACCTGTCAGCAACTTTTTTGACCCCAAGAAAATCACAGAATGAAATGTTTGCGTGTGGCTCGCAAGATAGGGAATAATGTATTTGTACTTGTAATTGTGTAAATTTTTTTTATGTTTCATTCCTGAAGGGACAGCAAGTGTAATTGTATTTCATTAACATTTGTGTTTAGAATAGTTAGTGTTTGTTTTTTTGTTTGTTCTGGGTTATCAAGTTCACGTAGCATGTTTATTAGATTATTTGGTACAATGATGCTTTAATTATTAGCCAGTGGCGTAATACTAATGTAGCGGCTCTTGTAGCATTGATCAGTAAGGGTGTCACAGGGGAGAAGAGTATGCATTGCACAAGAAATATCGGAATTAATTGAGGCATTTTGATGTCGTGGACAGTAATGATCTTGTTGGTGTGTTGACTGAAGCCACTTATTTTATTATCACAGTGGTGATATTTCACATTAAAGTGTAACGAAGGCTAGTCGAAATGCAAGTTCTTGTCGTCTAAATGTGTGACAACAGAGAAATGAGCAGTAGAGTAAGATACGAGAGCTACTGGTGGATTCAAGCACTTATTGCTAACTATTTATTGCGTGTATTGATATGGAGCCTGACTTCTACGTGTAACTAGTGTACGCAATTTTTTTCTTTTGTTGATTTTGTTTTGTATTTAGACATTGCTGTGTAAAGATTATTACAACGAAATTTATGAATGTCAGATTATTTGTTCTGTGTTTGGACGGTGAGCTATTTAAAATTTCATGAGTACAATTAGAATTTTTTTTATTTGTCATAGAATTAGTGAAGTTTAGAGTACTCATAAAAATAACGAAGATCCCAGTAACTAAGCAAATTTTTAGCTCAACACTATTTTTTATTTGTATGATGTAATGTTTTATTTGTCATGTGGATTGTTGTAAACTTGTATGTGTACGTTACTCCGGATTGTCGAGAGTACAATAATGGAACAACTGTGTCAATAATTTGGTAAAGTAACAGCATTTGGTCGGCTATTTGAGGTCACCAGGGGCTAAGATATCCTTCTGGTTATTTTGATGACTTGCTAAGTTTGTTCTAATACAGCTTTCTTAAAAAAATGTTCGGAACTACCCTCGCATTGCAAGGATAGTACCGTGCCATTTTTTTCTGCATGGGTAGCCGGTGGTGAAAGGGTACAGTACCGCCCGACATTGAAAATAGGTACAACATACTTCATTATTCTTGTCAGAACAACACATTTTTTTTGTAAAAATAACTCAATTTCAATTAATACAGCGAAGCAGGATACCAGTGTGGGAAAGAATGACAATTTATTTATTTAATTTATCACATGTGCACTCCCACAAAGTAAATCCCTACATCCAGTTTGGTGAGATCTGTGAAATGAATGAATGTATGGTCGTCTGCTAACCGCAGATAGTGAATGTGAATATATGATCATCTTTGAGTCGATCCTTTGGCCACCTTTGGTGGGACCAAAGAGATGAAATTTACCTGAGCTTTGAGCGCCTGAAATGTGGCTGACCAATACGGTAGCACGGTCTTCCCCCACGTTTGACTCGCGTGTGTGATGAATACGTTCTTAATATTACTTTGCGTGATATGATTCCGTGTGACGCTAGATTCAAACTCTGAGAGAGAAGCAAGGTGAGTCGGCCGTCTATCCAGCAACGCCACTTGGCTTGCATTGCACAGGAAGACGTGCATATATCTCCAGAGTTCATAGTAGGAAAGTAGAATTACAAAGTGGGGCAGTGTCGTGTGAAACTGGGATAAATATTAATTGAAGTGGGAAAGCTGAAAGTGATAGTGTTGTGACTATTTAGTGTTTTGTATTTCATATTGTAGTGTGATGTATGTCATGTAATTTGGGTATGTGTGGTTTGCATGGGAGAGTAGCAAGGTAGTTTCAAAAGATTAGTGGGTTATGCTTGTTCCTTCTGTACTGATCGGTCTGGAGGATAGTTTCGTGATGATGATTGTGAGAGTCGAAGTGTGAGAAATAATAAAAGATCCACCATCCTATCCAGAAAGTGCACTGTAGCGTTAAATAATTACGAGACCATAATATAGAGATTCACCAATGTAAAGCTATGCCCACTGGGCGGAATTTCTCATGTGTTATTGTTGTAGATTATAGAATTTGTGTGTTTAGGTTAGAGAATTTATCGGAATAAATAAGATAGTGAAAAGAAAAAGATTGGTGGACTTTTCCTTCGAATTGTATGTTGTCATAATGTCCCGAATTTATAATGTGTGCGCCATTCATATTCAGTGCGGTGGCCACGTGTTGACAAAAGCCGTTAAATAAAAGACAAAAAGAAAATGTGGTATTGCCAGTGCGTAGTGTACAGTCAGAGTTCTGTAAATTACTGATAGTCAGATGCGTGTTTCCGTTGCGTATTAATCATATAGGAGGATAACTTGTAACTTAAGTGGGAGTACTAGAGTTCATGTTACTCGATAAATAAGAATGAATCCACTCGCTTGGCAGACCACTCATCTTGCAGGCCTGACTGCTTGATGCCACAATATGAGCAAGGCATGTGGGTGCCTCTCAGGTGGAGCTGTAATTTGTACTCAGGTGATTCATGTGAGAAGGTTTTCGACGTGATTATGGCGGCACGACGGGGACTTTGAAGGCGGAATGATAGTTGGAGCTAGACGCATGGGACTTTCCATTTAGGAAATCGTTAGGGAATTCAATATTCCGAGATTCACAGTGTCAAGAATGTACTGAAAATACCAAAAATTCAGGCATTACCTCTCACCATTGCCAATACATTGGCCAACGAACTTCATTTAACGTTCGAGAGCAGCGGCGTTTGTGTAAGATTGTCAGTGCTACTAGACAAGCAACACTGCGTGAAATAACCGCAGAAATCAACGTGGGACATGCGACTAACTTATCTGCTAGGTCAGTGTGGCGAGTTTTGGCGTTAATGGGCTATGACAGCAGACGACCGACGTGTGTGCCTTTGCTAACAGTATGACATCGCCTGCAGCGCCTCTCCTCGGCTAGTGACCATGTCGGTTGGACCCTAGACGACTCGAAAATCGTAGCTTGGTTAGATGAGTCCCGATTTCAGTTGGTAAGAGCTGATGACAGAGTTCAAGTGTGGCCCAGACCCCACTACGCCGTTGACTCACCAAGGCACTGTGCAAGCTGGTAATGGCTCCATAATGGCGTGAGCAGCGTTTACGTGAATCATTGACTGGAAATGGTTCTGTTCGGCTACTTGGAGACCATTTGCAACCATTCACGGACTTCATGTTCCCAAGCAATCATGGAATTTCTATGGATGACAACGTGCCATGTCACCAGGCCGCAGTAGTTTGCGATTGGTTTGAAGAACATTCTAACAAAAAAATGGTTCAAATGGCTCTGAGCAATATGGGACTTAACATCTGTGGTCATCAGTCCCCTAGAACGTAGAACTACTTAAACCTAACTATCCTAAGGACATCACACACATCCATGCCCGAGGCAGGATTCGAACCTGCGACCGTAGCAGTCGAGCGGTTCCGGACTGAGCGCCTAGAACCGCAAGACTACCGCGGCCGGCAACATTCTAACAGTTCGAGCTAATGATCTGGCCACATAGATCGGCCGACATGAATGGTATCGAACATTTATGGGATATAATCGAGAGGTCAGTTCGTGCACAAAATTCTGCACCGGCAATACTACGCAATTATCGACGGTTATAGAGGCAGCACGGCTGAATATTTCTACAGGGGACTTCCAACGACTTGTTGAGTCCATGTCACGTCGAGTTGGTGCACTACGGCAGGCAAAAGAAGGTTCGACACGGTATTAAGAGGTATGACATGACTTTTGGAACCTTAGTGTACAGCCCCTGTGATAACATATTAAAAGCAATGCGGCAGAGATATTGTCACCTGAAATACCTTGTGAAAGAGTAATTGTACATAGTTTTTGTCAACGTCTCCAGCAATCTCAGACAGTGCAGAGATTCTGGAGTTAGACGTCATGTCGTTGTGATTGTTTGTCCCACGACTGGTATAATGCAGCACTATACGATGGACGATGGACGCATCACTGCTGCAACCTAGATCTTATAGTACCTGCTTACTGTAATCAGGTCGCGGCTTCCATCTGCAATTTGGCCCCCTCCCCAACCCCCCCCCCCCACGCCACCCCCATCCCATGCCCCTCCACTTCCCGCATCAATAAATTAACTACTTCTTCTTAGGTCAGTATAGGCCTTGTTGACATTTTCCTTCTTTTAATCAGACTGTAATAAGACTCTTTTTACTCAGATTCGATTCAGTATCTCTTGAGTAGTTATCCGATCTAGCCATAAGATCTTCTGTTTGTTGTGGAGCACGACATTTCAATAGCTTCTCTTCAATTCTCTTCTTGTCTGCACTGTTTACCGCACATTTCACTTCATGTAAGCCTAAACTTCAGACAAATTTTTTCAGAAAATATTTTTCTAAGATTCAGAATTGTAATATATACAAATAATTTTTCCCAGAAAGCCTGTACTTGTTATTGTCTATCTTCACCTAACATCCTCTTCGCCGCTGCCATAGTTATTTTAGTGCCAAAATAGCAAAACACGTAGACAATGGTACTTTTAGGATCTAATTCTCCTAATGTAATCCTCAGCATCGTCGAATTTTATTACGTGGTCTGTCTCATTCAGTGCGTGCTCTGCCACGGCCGATTTCCCCACCTGCCCCAACCTGCAATGTCGCTTATGCTCTTTGATCCTGGTGTTGATGGATCGTCCAGTCATTCCGACCTAAACTTTTCCGCATGTGCATGGTATACGGTATATTCCCGACATTGCAAGTGGGTCTCTTTTCTCCTTCGTCGATCTAAGACACTCTTTGATCTTCCTTGTCGGTTTGAAAATCGTCTTTACGCCATGTTTGCGCAATATACGGCCGATTCTGTCCGTCACTCTGGGAATGTATGGCATAAAGGCCATACCCCACATTTCTTTTTCTGGTTCCTTACTTCGCCGAGTGTTTGGCTCTGTTACTCTTCTAATATAATTTGTGGAGTACCCATTGCTCCTCAGGACAGTTCCCAGGTGCATTTCTCGTTTGAGGTGTTGCGGCTCACATATTCGTCCTGCTCTCGTTACGAGCGTACTAATCATGCCTCTTTTCTGGCTCGGGTGGTGGTTTGACAGTTTGTGCAGGTATTGGTCCGTGTGTGTCGGTTTTCGATACACGCTGTGTCCCAGGGTTTCGCCGTCCCTTGTGACCAGCACATCTAGAAATGGCAGTTTCTTGTCCTTTTCTACTTCCATGGTAAATATGTGAGCCGCAACACATGAAACGAGAAATGCAACACCTGGAAACTGTCCTGAGGAGCAATGGGTACTCCACAAATTACACTCCTGGAAATGGAAAAAAGAACACATTGACACCGGTGTGTCAGACCCACCATACTTGCTCCGGACACTGCGAGAGGGCTGTACAAGCAATGATCACACGCACGGCACAGCGGACACACCAGGAACCGCGGTGTTGGCCGTCGAATGGCGCTAGCTGCGCAGCATTTGTGCACCGCCGCCGTCAGTGTCAGCCAGTTTGCCGTGGCATACGGAGCTCCATCGCAGTCTTTAACACTGATAGCATGCCGCGACAGCGTGGACGTGAACTGTATGTGCAGTTGACGGACTTTGAGCGAGGGCGTATAGTGGGCATGCGGGAGGCCGGGTGGACGTACCGCCGAATTGCTCAACACGTGGGGCGTGAGGTCTCCACAGTACATCGATGTTGTCGCCAGTGGTCGGCGGAAGGTGCACGTGCCCGTCGACCTGGGACCGGACCGCAGCGATGCACGGATGCACGCCAAGACCGTAGGATCATAGGCAGTGCCGTAGGGGACCGCACCGCCACTTCCCAGCAAATTAGGGACACTGTTGCTCCTGGGGTATCGGCGAGGACCATTCGCACCCGTCTCCATGAAGCTGGGCTACGGTCCCGCACACCGTTAGGCCGTCTTCCGCTCACGCCCCAACATCGTGCAGCCCGCCTCCAGTGGTGTCGCGACAGGCGTGAATGGAGGGACGAATGGAGACGTGTCGTCTTCAGCGATGAGAGTCGCTTCTGCCTTGGTGCCAATGATGGTCGTATGCGTGTTTGGCGCCGTGCAGGTGAGCGCCACAATCAGGACTGCATACGACCGAGGCACACAGGGCCAACACCCGGCATCATGGTGTGGGGAGCGATCTCCTACACTGGCTGTACACCACTGGTGATCGTCGAGGGGACACTGAATAGTGCACGGTACATCCAAACCGTCATCGAACCCATCGTTCTATCATTACTAGACCGGCAAGGGAACTTGCTGTTCCAACAGGACAATGCACGTCCGCATGTATCCCGTGCCACCCAACGTGCTCTAGAAGGTGTAAGTCAACTACCCTGGCCAGCAAGATCTCCGGATCTGTCCCCCATTGAGCATGTTTGGGACTGGATGAAGCGTCGTCTCACGCGGTCTGCACGTCCAGCACGAACGCTGGTCCAACTGAGGCGCCAGGTGGAAATGGCATGGCAAGCCGTTCCACAGGACTACATCCAGCATCTCTACGATCGTCTCCATGGGAGAATAGCAGCCTGCATTGCTGCGAAAGGTGGATATACACTGTACTAGTGCCGACATTGTGCATGCTCTGTTGCCTGTGTCTATGTGCCTGTGGTTCTGTCAGTTTGATCATGTGATGTATCTGACCCCAGGAATGTGTCAATAAAGTTTCCCCTTCCTGGGACAATGAATTCACGGTGTTCTTATTTCAATTTCCAGGAGTGTATATTAGAAGAGTAACAGAGCCAAACACTCGGCGAAGTAAGGAACCAGAAAAAGAAATGTCGGGTACGGCCTTTCTGCCATACATTCCCAGAGTGACGGACAGAATCGGCCGTATATTGTGCAAACATGGCGTAAAGACGATTTTCAAACCGACAAGGAAGATCAAAGAGTGTCTTAGATCAGCGAAGGAGAAAAGAGACCCACTTGCAATGTCGGGAATATACCGCATACCATGCACATGCGGATAAGTTTATGTCGGAATGACTGGACGATCCATCAACACCAGGATCAAAGAGCATAAGCGACATTGCAGGTTGGGGCAGGTGGGGAAATCGGCCGTGGCAGAGCACGCACTGAATGAGACCGACCACGTAATAAAATTCGCCGACACGGAAGTTCTGGCTGTAGATGGTTGGTTGGTTGGTTGGTTTTGGGGAAGGAGACCAGACAGCGTGGTCATCGGTCTCATCGGATTAGGAAAGGATGGGGAAGGAAGTCGGCCGTGCCCTTTCAGAGGAACCATCCCGGCATTTGCCTGGAGTGATTTAGGGAAATCACGGAAAACCTAAATCAGGATGGCCGGACGCGGGATTGAACCGTCGTCCTCCCGAATGCGAGTCCAGTGTCTAACCACTGCGCCACCTCGCTCGGTCTAGCTGTAGAGAAGCATTATCACACGTGCTTGTTCAGAGAAGCTGTAGAAAAACAAAAACACGCGAACAGTTTGAACAAGAAAGAGGAAAGCCTTAAGGTAAACGGATCCTGGCTTCCCGTACTGCAGCGAACGACCGTCGCAGGTAGCAAGAGGAGAACCGCACCGGAAATCACCGCGGAGAAGCCCTCGGACGTTGGCGCGCCAGGTACATATAGTCTGCGCCCGCGAGCTCGGCTCCAGTTCACCACCGGCAATGGAGGGTGAAGCTTTGACAATGCCAGCCACTCGCGCTGGCGAAACGTCAGAAAAATCATTAGATGAACGTCGGCCGAAGAACCCGAGACGGAAGCCAATAGGCAGTTTGTCAACAAGTGGCCATGAAAGCCTTAACAATTTTGTGAAGGTATTTCGCCTGTTTCATATGTTCTGTATACCTGGCTGAACGGTTTTGCCATTGTTGGTTCTTCCAAGGATCTTATAACTTCAGAGGGAATGTAGTTCACTCCACGTACCTTGTTTCGTCTTAAGTCTTTCAGGGTTGGTCAAAATTTTATCCCAATATGGCATTCCATGTCTTAACTTCATCCACTTCCTCTTTCCTTTCAATTATATTATCTTCAAACTCCTGTCCTTTACTTAGCCCTTCTGTATATTACGTCTACCTTTCAACCCCGACTACTTCGCTTAGTACTGGTTTGCCATTTGAGTTCATGATGTTCATAGAGCCGATTCTCTTTTCGCCAATGCTTTCTTTAATTTTGCTGTAAGCATGTACACTTATATAGCTTTTTATTTCTCCCCTACTCACTTCTGTTTCGCTTCTTGCACCTTTTGTCAGTCTGATCTTTTGAACGCCTGCATTCTCTCACTTGCAACATTTTTATATTTTCCCCTTTTATCAGTTAAATTTATCTTCTCGTCTGTTATACAGAAATTTTTCCTAGTTATTACGCTGCTACCTTCACTATTCCAACTCTCAAAGCTGCCCATCCGGAGCTCTCAGCAGTCTCTCGTTATTTAATTTATCCTGGTTTTACGCTATAATTTCCAGGCTTCCTGTAATTTCTTCAGCTTTAATTCGCCTTTCATAACTAATACATTTGGTCACATTAAATACCTACTTCTACTAATTTTTTTCAGTAGAAAATATGTCTTCGAAATCTCTGTGTCACCGTTATATTAGCTACCTTAAATCTTCAGATATCTCCACGACTCTTCCTCACTACAACCTTCTTTGACGAATTAAACCAAGCGTTTTCAAACATTTAATTGTCATCTGTGCAGAATTCTACTACGCAAGTTTCGTGTTCATTCCTTTCTTCCTGTCCATATTCTCCTACTTTTTATCCTTCTCTTCTTGCTGCTACCATCGAATTCCAGTCCCCCATTACAATTGTATTTTTCCTCGCTTAACATACTGCGTAACTTCGTTTAGCTCATACTTTTGTTTCAGTCTCTGTATTATCTGCAGATTTAGTAGGCTTATATACTTCCACATCTATCTATACTCTGCAAACTGCAATGAAGTGCTTGGCAGAGGGTACTTACCAGTGTACCACATATTTAGGTTTCTTTCCATGCCATTCTCGCACGGAGCGTGGGTACAATGTGCGTGCTGTGGTTACCTTATCTTGCCTCGCGGTCTCTAAAGAAGAGAAACGTAAAGGGTTATAGTGTTTTCCTAGATCCCTGACTTCTTCTGTAAGTAGCCTTCGCTGGATAAATGGCGTCCATCCTTAAGCGTACACCAGGTTATATTTCTCAGAATCTCTCACGTGCGTCAGACACACCTGTATCCATTCGTGATGCCCTTATTTGGATACATTCAATATCGCCTGTCACTCCTGTTTGGTATGTGTCCAACACATTTGAGCAGTATTCTGGGATGATACGCACGATTATTTTGTAAGCAGTCTTCTTTGTGGACTGTTAACTGAATCCTACCCCTGCCTTACCAACGACTGAGCCTGTGTGATCTTTCCATTCCATATCCCCACAAATCGGCTCATCCAGGCTCGTATGAGTTGGCTCATTTCAGTTGAAATTAATTAATGTTTACAGCGTTTTGAAGTTTTCTGAAGTGGGAGCGTTTACATTTCTGAACATTTAAAACAAGCCGTTTGTGCATGCCGTTGTTCAGTTGTCTCGGAATGCTAACTCTGCATGTATTCCACATCCATGTGCGTGTATTCCATCATCGGATTTGTTGCTGGCAATATTGCCTTATTCAGAAGAACTGAAACATTTACTCAGTGAATACTAGACAGAAAAAACGATTTGCAGTTGGATAACACTTCCTTAAGCATTGTGCGGAGAGATGTGCGCTATTCTGCAGGTTTCATTTTCGAGAGGATTCCAGCAGAGCTGAAGAAAATTGAGCGATAAACTTCACGTATTCAAATCCAAACTAAAAGGTTTCCTTGCGTCAAATTCCTTCTGTTGCGTGCAGGAGCTATTATCAGTAGTTGAGAACTTTTCTCTGTAATGTGTTATTTATTCGAATAGTCTGTTTTTTCGTGTTTTATGAATTCTTTAATTAGTTTTTTCTAAATTTTCTAATCATAATTCTGTAACCCACACTGCGCAACAAAATTAAAGGATCACTGTTTAGAAACCCCGTAATTGTCTCCCATTCCGGCACATGTGTTTTAAATTTTCTCAGAGGTGTCTACGGCCTTCCTGTGTAATGGTGCAAAAGCGTGGCGGTCTGCAACATGACTCGCGGGCTCAACAACGCTTCAAACAGCACGCAATCGGCAAATGCGAAAAAAAGGTCACAGCTTCGAAGTTCACTTGAGCTTTAAGGTGGGTTAATGATCTCACATTGGCACCAACTTTCACAACAGATCTGCCCAACGTAACTGTGGGCGTGCCACACGATGGGAACATGTCACACCCCCTCATACCCACATTTCAACCTTTCTTTTGCCTCCTCTGCGATGGAGATCAGACCCGCGACACCCAGCGTTGAAATCATGCAGTTTTCTTGTGGGTGGCCAAGGGAAACATTTCAGACACACAGTCGCTCGGACTCGGCTCGAAAAGGCCTCAGGGGGTGGCCTAAAGGGCGTCAGTGAAACCACCACTTCCCCTTGCCGTGCTGATTCCCACACATTTCGCTGTTGACAAGGGAAGGTTGCAGTGCGGTGAACAACAGAACGACGTTCTTGACAACGTTCGACACTGCTGCCATCCCCTGGGCGTTTCAGTCCTTCTCTAAGGACATTCCATTGAATGCGATCTGATCCCTTTGTAGTGTAGTGCGACAGCGATTTTTGCTCTGGTATACACAGCGGAATCACTAGGGGCCGTTCAAAACGAATTGATGAAATTTCGAAGTGATACGAAACAACGAAGGGATGCTTTTTAAGCTCTTCTGTTTCCCGCCCTCCAGTGGCGTGATCAGGGAGGGGTGCAAAATTGACATGTGCGTGAATAAAGCGTAAATGCGTACTTTTAAGCCCCCCACCACCACCAATGCGGCAACAATCTCTGTGCAACCAACGCACTTTTGTTCGGCACGTTAAAAATGAACCTGTCAGAAACTTCGACACTGATTCAGCCTCGTAGCTGCTCTAACGCCTGTAGGTTAAGTAACGACTTCGGTATCACTAGGTACGGTTTGTCTACCTTCAGGCGGTAAACTAGCCGCGAGACTAAAGTGGTGTCACAGTTTCTAACAGGTTCATTTTTAAAGTGATCAACCCCCCACCCGTTATCACACCAAAGGAGCCCGCAAAACAACAGCTCTAAAAAATATATCTATTCAAAAGCGCAGATAAAAATTCGCTTGACGCCTTCCTGAGATACAATGTCCACTCCTTCCAAATTAACAATGTGATTTCCATGTTTTTGGAGTCGTGAACAGAGACATTTGTGGCCATCGATTTGCTTCGGACGAAGAGGTGCACGCCTGGGTACAATCATATTTCCCTAGGCAACCGTAAACACCTTTCCATGAAGGCAATGGCAGCAGACGATCGACGCGAGAACCTTTGCTAACAGCACGACATTTCCTGCAGAGCCTCTCCTGGGCTCGTGACCATACCGGGTGGACCCTAGACGACTGGAAAACATTGGCTTGGTCAGATGTATGGACAGCTATAGAGGCAGTATAGCTCAGTATTTCTGCAGTGGATTTCCAATGACGTGTTGAGTCCACGTCACGTCGAGTTGCTGCACTACGCCGAACAAAAGGAGGTTCGACAGTACATTAGGAGGCATCCCATGACGTTTGTCACCGCAGTGTGGAATGTGATAGGGTGTCCACCACAACCTGGAGCTTTGTTCAGTTTTAGCGATTTCAGCTGTTTCTTAATTCCATGCGACACTAATATCTATATCACTCATCGTTGCAGTGGAGCGATAAATAAACTGGAGAAGTCCTCCTGGATTTTCTGTTGTGAAGGAAAATTTGAAAACGTGAAGTTAAAGACTTCCGGGTTATTAGGCTGCGTCATATTTCTTCAATCGACGTTATGATCCCTCAGCTGGGATATTCTTCAGGATTTTGTGGTGTCCACTGTAGATTGAGCCTAAAATTCTTTAACTTCAGTGACAAAGGCCACGAAAGCCTGCAGACTTACGTTTGAAAACGTGATCAGTATTTTTGCTTTTGGTGGTGGTGGTGGTTAGCGTTTAACGTCCCGTCGACAACGAGGTCATTAGAGACGGAGCGCAAGCTCGGGTGAGGGAAGGATGGGGAAGGAAATCGGCCGTGCCCTTTCAAAGGAACCATCCCGGCATTTGCCTGAAGCGATTTAGGGAAATCACGGAAAACCTAAATCAGGATGGCCGGAGACGGGATTGAACCGTCGTCCTCCCGAATGCGATTTTGCTTTTGCTTTGCTACCATCAATATGAGTTCCTTTGTCATCGGTGAGTGTCTAGGCATTATCTTGGTTGCTACTGAGTTCTTTTACGTATGACCAAAATTTGTTTGTGGTTTGTAGAGGTCTTTTGAGAAGATTCTGCTACCATAGTCATTGAAGACAATACACATTCTCTTTTTGATAGTCAAAACTGTATCTTTAAGCTTCTCTGTATCTATAGAAGTCTACTTTGTTTCACGCCTGTTGTGCAGTAGTCGCTGTTTTCTTTTTTTTTTTTTAAGTTGCTTTAGCGAAACTCTCTACCATGGTGGGTCGTTCCTATCATGAACCGCCCTACTAGGTTCACACACCGATGAGCCAAACTTTGAGGACCACAGCCCACCGCTAGACTGAATATCATCTGGTGACGTTGCGGGCACGTGACGCGCCAAGCAAAGAATATAAATTGAGCAGAGACAAATGGGAATTATTGTCCAAACGATCAAACGATAACGGCCACACATGGGGAATCCCACTGACCTTAGCGAATTTGACAAAAGGCAGATTGTTGTGGCCTGGCGCCTGGGAACGAGCATCAGCAACATGAGTACTAAAAGAAATCCGCTAAATTTCGATTACGCGATAAGTCACACAAATCTGAAGACTGTAGATTCAACAGAATACTTAGGGCTTATAATTACAAACAACCAGAAATGGAACGATCACATAGATAATGTTGTGGGGGTTGATCTTGGCCTATAGTTTGTACTATGTGGCGTGAGCTCGGAATGCGCGAGTCAATTTGATATGTTTTTGAGTGAGCGAGGCATACCATTCAATTTGTGAGAAAGAGAAGAACGGAAGAAATGTAGCTTTGCAGTCAAATGTCGATAATACCTTGTGCTTTTTATGTTTGTTTCAGGGACTGGAGTGAAAAAAAAATGTCTACACCAACCTGAGAAAATTTTGTGTCAGTTGCAGCAAAAAGAGAATTTCGTGTTTTTTTTTTTTTTTTTTTTTTTTTTTAATCCCACTTAGAACATCGAGCAGATTGGTAACGTCGGTACTCATCGAGATTCACACCATACACCAGAGTTAGTGCCACCTTAACGACAACAAAATGGGAGTATAGTAGTTTGCATATCTTTTATAGTAGTTGGGTTGCATGAATAAGTAGTATACTTAGATGGAATAAGAATGACTCAAGTGAATGTGTAGTCTAAGCTGGCTTAGCACTTTGAGTGTATATAAGGGGGTGGGAAATTAACACTACACATCACTACTACTTAAGATTATAAGGAAAATTAATTATTTAAAATCATTGCTGTTATAATATCAAATTAATTAAGAAATAGAATAGGATTATATACATATTTTTTCAAGGAACTGTAAACCCTTTTATTCTTTATATTGGAGTTATCATTCATTACAATTCACTGTATTTATGTTGTAAGCATATTTGCAAAAACACGGCACTGAGGTTCCTTGTAAGGATTGTGCAAACTGTTAGCGGCTGAGTTGATGGCGACGAGTCAGGCTTTTTGGCGAGGTTGCTGACACTGTAGCGGCTGGGCACACAGGCCGCCACTCAGACACGACTTCAAGGCCATACGCCAGCCCTGTGAGCAGGGGAGACGCTGCAGGCGGTGGGACTTAGCGACCGCAGGGCAGCTGGTCGACATGGCGTCATCAGTTGCGTGAATAGGGGTCAGGAGAGGGCAAGCCCCTTCGCGCCTCCAATTGTCAACAGGGGGCTGCAGCAGCCGACACCGGAGCACTTTCGCTGCCGCTGCCACTACAAGGTCCTGAGGGACCTACCAATGAACGGAAGTCCAAAGCCAGCGCCAGCAGGGCGCACTTGGGGACCGCTGACTGGAGGTATTACATGTCTGGAGACATGGTCGACGGCGACAACGGGAGGTGATTCACCTCAAACCTGTGCCCATATGCTGCACGCGTCTCCCGATGGACGTCTTCGACAGCGGCTATGCATTGCCGACCACCACGTCATCCAAGACGGTCAGTATTCGAGACGCCACTGATTGCTGCCACAGACAAGGTCCTGCCACACTGAGGGTGCTGCCTGTCTGTACATGCTGAGAAAAAGGGGTAATCCATCTTGGCAAACTCATCTAAAAAAAAAAAAAATGGTTCAAATGGCTCTGAGCACTATGGGACTTAACGTCTGAGGTCATCAGTCCTCTAGACTTAGAACTACTTAAACCTAACTAACCTAAGGACATCACACATATCCATGCCCGAAGCAGGATTCGAACCTGCGACTGTAGCAGTCACGCTGTTCCAGACTGAAGCACCTAGAACCGCTCGGCCACCACGGCCGGCAAACTCATCTAACATAACATGTTTGTTTCTGTGGCACTGCGACATCTAACCTGTTACATGACATGTGCAGTACGGTGTTCTCGTGTGACAATTATAAATTTTAAAAAAATGGACTCCCTAAAGACCTTTGAGTAGAGAGCTGTAGGAAGCTTTGTTTTCATTATTGTTGTACGTATGTTTCTTTTATATATGTTTTATATGTGCCTTGCTGTTTTCATTTTACAAGATTACATGTATTCTGTATGTTTTATTATCAAGTTTTATGTTTTCTTAATGGACTCATGTATTATTTTTTCGTTTTGTGTAAAGATTCACCTGTTATATGACAATCATATGTTGTTTTGTTGTGTTGACACTTATATCTTTGCATTTAAGGGAGAGGCTTACACATTTTAGGGAAATAAAATGCACAGATGACTTGCGAAATTTAACTTAGTAATAGTTTATTTTTGGGTGGACGCGAGAGCGTTTGTAATCAGTGTTCTGTCAAGGAATGAATGCAGCCATGTGTATAATTGTACAGGGGTAGTAATTTTTCCATGGGACAGAGAATCCTCAAGACGACAATATTATATTCAGCAGGGGCGGCTCCTGTATAGGTTTGCAGGTTTGCGCTACCCCCAAGGAATAATTTTCTTCAACTGTCTTTGCCTTCTGAGCGTTCTGTATTAGTGGAGAAGTTGCGCGCCGTTTATCTCTTTTGTAATGCCCAGGCTGCTCCAAACGCAGAACGCAGCGGAGTTGGACGGAATGTGCCGACGGCGACAGGGGGTTGCACTATGACTGCAAACGCGGACTTGGTTGTCTCAGAGGGGGTGCGGGGTGCGGGGGCAACACTTGGCAACACTGTACTCGTATGCGGGCCTTGTGTGTACAGACACCTCACCCGGGCCACCCTGCCAGCCGCAGGAAGAGGGCCCGAACTCTTCCGAAGGGAACGGAACTATTGGATCTTCTAACAAAATCAAGAGGCTAGGTAGGCCGACTCCTACTTTAACAATTTCGCAAACCGTTAAAAGGAAAAGTCGCCAATTCAATAGGAAATTTAACTCTGAATGGTACAACAAGCATGATTGGCTGTGTGGTTATGACACGAAAAATGCCTTATTTTATTTTCCTTGTTTATTATTTGGAGGAGATCTTTCATGGTCTAAACACGGAGTCTGTGACATTCAACACCTCCATGACAAAATTAGAAAACACGAACTTTCTTCAGTCCATGTAAATAATGTTTTGAGTATGGAAAGTCTGGGCAATGTAAATATAGCTACCCAATTAGACAGTGGGTACAGAAGGTCCGTGGCATTACACAACCAAAAAGTTACCGATAATAGGTACATATTGAATCTAATTGAATTGCTGATTGCAGAAACAACACTTGTCCACTATTTGGTTAAATTGAGTTAAGAGCTGATTTCCATTTTATGGCGCTCCCTCTATCGAATGAATGCAGAAACAACATTTGTCCATCATTCTTAATGGGACAAACAAGATCCTAACGTTATGAGTGAGAGGAGAAAGAACACTTGTCCAGGACTGTGCTATTTCTGCAGCCAACATTGGCTGGCCTGTTGTGTAATATCATCTCTGTGTTCGCACGGTTTTTCTTTGTGAAGCACAGCAATGTTGAATAGGGAAGATATGGATGTACATGATGGTGGTGAAAGTAGAAAGAGGAAAAAGGTGTAAAGAATGTTGAGTATCAGCGTGAAACCATAAAAAGGTCGCGAATTAAAGGTGTAGAGTACAAAAACTACAGTGGAAAGTTAGTTTCAAAGAAAAGCATTGGTCTGGACTGCAAGTAAGTAATGTTCTAATAAGGGATGTTATTCGTCAGTAAAATAGTAAACTAATGATTTATTGCGTGACTGAAATATCTGTGTAATTGTGTGGATGTCGTAGAAACTGCTTTGGAAGAATTCCTGAAGAGGAAAGAAATGAAGTATTTACACTTTTCTACAACATGAAATCAAAGGACGCACAAGATTCTTATCTCCAAGGGCTAATTACTGTAGGTAATATTCCAGAAGACGAAGAAGAGTACCAGAAGGAGGCAACTGCAAACCAAGATGGAACAATTTTCAGTATTTTATTAATTCCAGCACTGGACGATCAGAGGTATGCAAGAAAGCTTTCGTAAGTATCCATGGTGTCAAACCAAATGGTAAGGAGGATAAGCAATCTGCTTGCTTGTGGAAAGTCGCCTAGTGACCAGAGGGGTAAAAATGCATCGGGAAATCAAATCGGTGGTCAGAAATAAGTTTGATAATTGATCACATAAATTCCTATCCCCAAAAGATTACTCACTATGGCACAAGTGAACAGCGTTATTTGAATAGCCAACTTAATGTCAAAATCATGCATGAGCAGTTCAGATTACGATATCCCCAAGCAAGTAATATTAAGTACGAATTTTATTTAAAAATATTCAAAGAACGTTTTTCACTTACATTTGGTCGACCACAAGTTGACACATGTGGCACTTGTGAAGCGCTTCAAAATAAATTACGAAACAAAACACTGAATGAAAAGGCAAAGAGGGTTGCCGCTGCAGAAATGATGGTTCATGAACGCAGGACTGCAAAGTTTTCTGCTCGTATTTGTGAAGTACAAGTATTGAGTCAAAAAGACGAGGATGTTGCAGGTATTGCCATAGATTTTATGCAAAATCTGTCCCTTCCTACCATTCCAGTTCAGGAAGTATTCTACTTTCGGCAACTCAATGTTAATGTATTCAATATCCACAACCTGAAGACAAGATATGCAACATTCTACGTTTATCACGAAGGTGAAGTACAGAAGGGTCCCGATGAAATCTGCACGTTTCTCCTGGATTACATACGAAATGAGTTGCCACCAAACATAAAATACCTGCATATATTTTCAGATGGCTGCCCAGGGCAGAATAAGAATAATACTATGGTCAGGTTCCTCATGGCAGTTGCAGCATCTCAGCGTTTTCTCAGAATTTATCATTATTTCCCGGTCAGAGGCCATTCATTCTTACCCTGTGACAGGGATTTTGCGGTGATTAAGAGGAAAATTCGAGATGTCGATAGGATTTATAGCATCATGCAGTTTGTAGATCTTATTGTTGCTGCGAGTACCTTTAACAAATACCAGGTTAAAGTTGTTTCAACAGAGTTTGTACTGGCTTTCAAACAATGGTGGCCTACATTTTACAAACGCAGTGCCTTGTCTTTGGAAACAATGAACAGCAAAGTGCTCACAAGGAATGAGAAACAATCCTTCACCGTTTCAGAATTCATGGAATTTGAATACAACAGTGAGTGTAGTGGGAACGTCATTGCAAAACCATACATTGGAAAGCCTGGTGACGCACACTTTTCGTTTACTTCTTGATTTAAAAACAACAGTAACTCTACCGACGGCTGCAGCATGCGAAAAATATGTACCACTAAGTGAGAAGAAAATAGCTGACCTCAAGAAATTGGAGCCGTATATCCCTGAAGAGAACCTATCCTTTACAGAGCTCTCTACAACTGGCCTTCAGTAGAGAGCAGAGGGCCTGACAGTGAATAATAGGCATAGGTACAAGCAATATTTCACCAAGCTTGCTATTTACCTAATTGTAATTTGTAGTTAAAAGTAGTTGTTCAGAATCTGTTATGTACACATGAAATAAGAATTTTGGTAATGAGAAATAATATAGTTGATCTTCAGAAAGTGTTATGTAGCCTAATAATAACAATTTTTGTATTCAACATAATAAATTTACAAATAAACTGCTGAATAACACAGACTTACATTTCTGGCAACCAACTGACTTCAGAAACAGCACATGTCCACGAACTTTGCGTATTTAAATCATTATATAATCTAATAATTACATCATTGAAAATAATGTCTGGACATCACCAGAAACTGTGCCGTTCAAAGTAAAATAGATCTGTCAAAGAAAATATAATACTCAGGCCCACAAATTTATTTTTCTGCTTTTCTCAAAACCAACATGCATGGAGTAATGCTGTTTCTGCAATCAGTGATTCAATTATTAACTGTATTCATTTCTGTGGTGCGTTGGAACTTGTCCTTAGAGGACATGATGAGAGTGAATCATCTTCCAATCCTGGTGTTTTTCGTTCGTTGATTAGTTTTAGTGCAGAATTAGACTCTGTATTAAAATCGCATTTAGAGAAAGCTACAGTTTTCAAAGGAACCTCAAAAACCATCCAGAATGAACTCCTCCAGTGCATGCTTCAAGTCTGCCAAAAGGTAATTAGAAAGGAAATTAAGGGTGCTGAGTTTTTGGCCGTAATAGTTGACGAAAGCAGTGACGTAGCCCGTGTTTTCCAGATGGTTATAGTATATAGGTACATCATTAACGGAAAACCAGTTGAAAGATTTTGGGACTTCATAGCACCAGAAAAGCATGATACCCAATCTTTGGCAACGTCCATCATCGAACAGATAAATAATCATTTGGGTAATTGTCCACATAAGCTAATAGCGCAAACATGTGATGGTGCAGCAGTCTTGAGTGGTTCGTCACGTGGCGTGCAGGCTCTTGTTAAGGAAAAGTTTCCCAATGCTTCATACACTCCTGGAAATTGAAATAAGAACACCGTGAATTCATTGTCCCAGGAAGGGGAAACTTTATTGACACATTCCTGGGGTCAGATACATCACATGATCACACTGACAGAACCACAGGCACATAGACACAGGCAACAGAGCATGCACAATGTCGGCACTAGTACAGTGTATACCCACCTTTCGCAGCAATGCAGGCTGCTATTCTCCCATGGAGACGATCGTAGAGATGCTGGATGTAGTCCTGTGGAACGGCTTGCCATGCCATTTCCACCTGGCGCCTCAGTTGGACCAGCGTTCGTGCTGGACGTGCAGACCGCGTGAGACGACGCTTCATCCAGTCCCAAACATGCTCAATGGGGGACAGATCCGGAGATCTTGCTGGCCAGGGTAGTTGACTTACACCTTCTAAAGCACGTTGGGTGGCACGGGATACATGCGGACGTGCATTGTCCTGTTGGAACAGCAAGTTCCCTTGCCGGTCTAGTAATGGTAGAACGATGGGTTCGATGACGGTTTGGATGTACCGTGCACTATTCAGTGTCCCCTCGACGATCACCAGTGGTGTACGGCCAGTGTAGGAGATCGCTCCTCACACCATGATGCCGGGTGTTGGCCCTGTGTGCCTCGGTCGTATGCAGTCCTGATTGTGGCGCTCACCTGCACGGCGCCAAACACGCATACGACCATCATTGGCACCAAGGCAGAAGCGACTCTCATCGCTGAAGACGACACGTCTCCATTCGTCCCTCCATTCACGCCTGTCGCGACACCACTGGAGGCGGGCTGCACGATGTTGGGGCGTGAGCGGAAGACGGCCTAACGGTGTGCGGGACCATAGTCCAGCTTCATGGAGACGGTTGCGAATGGTCCTCGCCGATACCCCAGGAGCAACAGTGTCCCTAATTTGCTGGGAAGTGGCGGTGCGGTCCCCTACGGCACTGCGTAGGATCCTACGGTCTTGGCGTGCATCCGTGCGTCGCTGCGGTCCGGTCCCAGGTCGACGGGCACGTGCACCTTCCGCCGACCACTGGCGACAACATCGATGTACTGTGGAGACCTCACGCCCCACGTGTTGAGCAATTCGGCGGTACGTCCACCCGGCCTCCCGCATGCCCACTATACGCCCTCGCTCAAAGTCCGTCAACTGCACATACGGTTCACGTCCACGCTGTCGCGGCATGCTACCAGTGTTAAAGACTGCGATGGAGCTCCGTATGCCACGGCAAACTGGCTGACACTGACGGCGGCGGTGCACAAATGCTGCGCAGCTAGCGCCATTCGACGGCCAACACCGCGGTTCCTGGTGTGTCCGCTGTGCCGTGCGTGTGATCATTGCTTGTACAGCCCTCTCGCAGTGTCCGGAGCAAGTATGGTGGGTCTGACACACCGGTGTCAATGTGTTCTTTTTTCCATTTCCAGGATTGTACATTCATTGTTATGCCTACCAGTTGAATCTCATTATGCTTAAAGCCGCTTTCATTAATAAAAGTGTGAGAATATTCTTCACTAAACTTCAGGGACTTTGCAGCTTCTTTTCAGCATCTCCTCAAAGAACAGCAGTTCTCGACGAAATAGTACGAAAACGACTGTCACGTTCAGTGCCTACTCGTTGGAAATTTCAGTCAAGGAGCGTCAATACCGTTTTCGAATATAGGGAAGATATTATCACGTGCATGAATAATATGAGCCAGGGGAAAAACTGTGTAATGAGAACACGATCCTGCAAGCCTATGGCAAAAAAGTAACAATTTTGGAATATGAAAAGTTCATTTTTTGGCTTTCATTTTTCCATAAAATCATGATCCATGTGGATATTTTGTATAACCAGCTACAAAAAAGGGATATTGACGCAGCTTACGCACAAAATCAGCTGACAGCTTTTGAGCGTGAAATTGCGATCATTAGGGAAGGAGTGAGTCAAAATTCAACAGGTTTACACGAGTACCATAAAAGAGGGTGAACTGTAGATGGCGCAGCAATGTGTAATCTACTGCGGGAGGCAAAAGAAGTATGTGATGTCATAAGTTACGAGGCAAAAGAAAGATTCAAGTTCACTAGACACCTAGTTGCAGCCTCTCTCTTCCTACCAGAGAAATTCGCTACTTACTCTTCCAACTTTCCAGAAACATCTTTCAGAGCTACTATTGACTGCTACTCTTTTTTGGAAGCAAAGAAACTTCGAACAAAACTCTCTGTTATTTATGGAAGAGAGGAGTTCAAAAGCATGTGTGGAGCTTTGAGCTTTCTGGGTTACATAACAGACAATAATCTTTGTGATACACTGAGCGAATCTGTGAAGCTCCTGAAAGCGATAGTTCCAATTCCAATGACCACATCAGAAGCAGAACGTTGTTTTTCTTCGCTGAAGCGCATCAAAACATTCTTGCGGAATACTATGGACCAAGAAAGACTTTCAGCTCTCGGGATGCTCTCTATTGAACGAGACCTCGTTTTAGGAACTGCAGACTTCAATCAAAGAGTGATTGAAAGATTTGCAAATATGAAGGAAAGAAGAATAGAGTTCCTGTAAAAGTGATCATCACCACATCCAAATTCTGAGACAAAATCGAGCGGCGTTAGCATCAGTCCTGCTGAAAAAGGTCAGTAAGGCATGGCTACCAGTTTTTGAGTACATAGAGCTGCAGTTTATTTTAATTCCTTTTATTCTGCAAAAGTAATACTTTTTTTCTGTGTACACCTTTTGGTTTTATTATGAGTAGATGCAGGAGTGACACGAGTGAGCTGTCTGTTTATACCAGGCGTTACAAAAACATGAGTAGCGTACTGATTTTCTCTCTTTGGTTGATGTTTTCCTTCGTGAGCAAAGTGCACCACCATCTTCTTTGGTCACGAACCGCCACTGATATTCGGGTTAGGGAATAACCTTCTCTGGCCCCAATTTCAGGATGAATAAGTAGATAAATATCTGCAAGACCCTGTAACCGTTTAGAAATTGTTATTTAAATCTTGGCCTTCAAGAATATGACCCGACGGTACGCCCATCACATTTTATTTCTCATACAATTTGTGGGCATGCAGCAGAGAGGGTATGGATGACCCCTGGTTGAATGTGGTAAAGACAGGGTATAACACTGTGTTGGGATTTATGGTGTACAAAGATTGATTCATGTTTATTTATTTGATAATGACCCAACTAAAGTGCGACAATTTATTCTGTTCCATGTCACACTAACCTTTTAAAGTGTGACACTCCCCATGAATAAATTTGAGAGAAATGGGGAGGTTGTGAGAGATTGCAGGGCACTCCCACTTCTAATTCGGTGTTATGCCGCTTCATGTTCTTAGGGAAGATGATCTTTATTGTGATTTTGACTTCATACATCTTGATGAAATGGTGGGCAGTAGTTAACGCTCTTGCTTGCGTGCTCTAGGGAAGGAATAACGGTAAGCTTTACCTGCGTTCAAAGGAGTAGGGTTTCGATTTAAACGACTGCAGTGAAAGCGCACGGCGACGGTGGGCCAAGGGAAGCTCATTTTTTCTGCGGAACCTGGGGGAGACATTTCCGGACGGCCTAGTTCCACGGTCTCATTGTGCAGGCACGTTGGTTGGCGCCGGTCGGGAGACAGCCGCGACCAGGTAGACTGCCTAGCGCTGAGAAGTCGCCGCTGCAATGGCCAGTGCATTGCAGACTGGAAATAAAGCAGAGGATGGGCCCTTGTTAGGCAGGAAGCTGACAAAACAAGGGTGAGCGTCCTGCGAATTTCCGTGGGACAGGCCACTGGCGCCCAGACGTCCAGACTCTGTTACAAAACATATTTGTGAAAGCACGAGGCTTGTAGCAAGTTTATGGCCGTTCTTTGGCAACTTTTAAATGGACGCAACAGGGGAGATAACATGCTTTTATGGAGGGATGTAGTTCCATCCTGGTCATGTTGTTAGCAAAAGACATTGCAAACGCGTGGGAAAGAGGCCATGAAGCTGAATCTTTTTTCTTTTTCTCCCAATTACCTTTAAAGTCTCTGATTGGTCAAATTGGTGTATGCAGAGCAAAGGCCGCTCTCCCAGCTTCGAATGCTGGTCTCCAGCTTGTGACTGGCTGTGCTAAAGTGGGGAAAGTCTAAAATGTAAATGTACTTTGCAGCCTAGCTGAGGAGGAAGCAGACAGAAAGAGAAGAGAGGCCACTCTTGTACTGGCACTTCGCTAGTAAAGAACTGCAGGTCTCTACCTAAACGGTCAGACTCGTGTGCTCTGCTAGTAAGCCACTTAGAGTCTATGCCAGGCACCTTCTGAACCGTCAGAGGTACTGCTCCTAGCATCACGCACACAATGAGTGATGCGTGGGTTTACTTATTTGTCTTGAGTCGGCTGTCTAAACATTTGACATATTCCATCACGCATAGTCATGGCACGGATTCAAATTTGTTTGGCAGACCAGCAAACGGGTGCACCTGCACACTGGAATCCACCGGGGTTTCAGAGACTCATAGGAAGTACCTGCGTCCCGAATTAACCGAACGTGACACCACATACTTGCATTTTTCGGGGGCGCGCCATTAATAACAGATTGCGGCATTTCATGACTTCAGATGCCGAACGCATCTTGGTGTGTTGCCCTGACCAGCAGGAGGGTAAGGTATTCGCTGCTACGGCGTAGGGCTCCAATATATGTTTCTCAGCACCCTGTTATTTCGAACCATATTTTTCTTTTTGGAATGGTAGGCTATAGATGCTTGATGGTGGCGTAGTTTTTGTGCCATAACCCGAATTCACGTGTATGAAGTCAGATAAAGCGATTAGTATTCCGGTTAGTATCGTGTGTCGATCCCCAGCTGATCACTTTGCTCACCATAGACCCCATGTTAGTGAAAGCGGTTGTCAAATAAAAATGTTTGTGTGATTCTACTTCAGTCATTTTTGTTGTCTACTGATGTTAAGGATGAATAAATATATTGTCATTCAGATCACAACTTCTCCCTGAGTTCTGATTAACAGTACCTTCCCATTTTATTATTAAAGTCGAGATCTGAAATATAAGTAGAAGGCTTTCAACCTCACAACAAAGGTCTTTGTCTTTCCCTTCGGCGTATACAGTGTTGATACTATCACTCACTGACCAACCTTATACAGTGGAATTTTTGCCGTACAGTCCACTGCTCCTTCCTGTTTCTCCAGTGCTCATGTATTTGCCCTCCATACTCTGTTCAAAATTTCCCTATCACTCTGACAAATTACTTAACAGACTGTCCAATCCTCCCTTTCTTCGTTTTCAATGTGTCGAATGGTGATGGCATTGTACGACCATATACTACTTCATATGGCTATAATTTTGTATTCGTATGCTGCTTTGGGCTCTAGGCAGAAACGACGTACTTCAAGTAGACATCCCAGTTGGTGTGATGGGAGTCAACTTACTACCCAAGCATCTTCCAATTGTCCTAAGCATTCTTTCAGTTCTTCCACTGGCTTGTGGATGGAGAGGATTCGTTCTTAACTACTTCATATTCAGTAGCTTACACAATTCCTTGAATAGATCTGACATGTAGTTCATTCACTCGTCTGTTGCTATTGTTTTAGGCAATCCAATCTTCAGTATCCAGTTATTCACAAGCGCTTGAGCCACTGTTGCTGCCTGCTAGTTTTATCTCGACCATTTCTACATATCTTGAAAAATGGCGTTTAACACGTTATTCTTCCCTGAACCTCTACTTCTTAAACTATCACTTCCTCCTACTTTACTCACTGCACCATGAGGCTGGCGACACTGCCTACTTACATGACCCCTTCGTCCACACCTGAAACATTTTATATTAGCTGCAACCACTGTCCGTTTACACTGCATTCCAGTCGACACATCGATATCCACACGCTCTATAGCTAACAGGGCTGCTGTGCACATACCCGTCACACTCCCTGTCTGTAAACGACTTAACATTTCCGCATGCAACACTCTTAAAAAAGTACTGAGTGCCCTGTGCTCATCTTCTTGCCAAATAATTTTGCAAACTAGCCTATGGCGGCGGCGGTTCTCCGTCTGCCAAAAGACTAAAACGTCGTAACCACCACACCAAATAGGTGCTACGTTTATCAATAGTACAATGAAATCTGACTAGTGGCCCCAGTGTGGATCACCCCTGAGTTGGCTAACTTGACATAAAATTAATTTAATTCCTTCAAACCCACAACAAAATAAATGACATCGTAGGGAATGAGAATGGGTGTCGTTGAAAAAATAATAACAAGGACCTACGGTATCACAAAGAGATTCATCAACTAATATCAAGGTCAAGAGAGAAAAAAAAATACAAACAGAAACTTCAACTGTATAACATATCATTAACACGAACTCAGGTTGGTTGGCAATAGGCTTGGTGAACCTAACTGGAATTTACCTGTAAATGAGACCGGCTATCGTGAGTGGAAGGATGCCAGTCTAGTCAAGAACACTCTGCTGTGTCGTTCCACTGACTGGTCTCTCACGTCAAAATATAATTAAGCATGCAATGGACACTGAGAGAGACTACTGCAAGTACAAGGCTTCTATGAAAAAAGATGGTCATGAAAACGATTGATAGGCTTCTGAATTTGCCGAAGCTGAACAATGATACCGATATAGACGGTCAAAGACTAGATGGTATCGTCTGCGTGCGGGTGCTGCCGAAGCGTCGTACTGTGGGAGATGACCCCACATCTGCCAGTAATTGTCTCATGTCCGCAAAAATACAAAGTTTCGTCCAGGTGTCCGGGCATTTTACAATTAACTGCTCTCTCCGTAGAAACGGAAGAGCTCCAGTGACTGTACTCCGCAACCATCGAGAAGCAATTCCCCGCCTCTCCTGTTGCTCAAAACCTTCCGAACAACAGCCATTCCCCCCCAATATTCTTGAATAAAACTATCATGGTGCAGCAGTGCTTACAGTGCCAATCATGTTTTCTAGCAAGGAGACTCGATCTTACTCAACCAATCACTGCAGTGCAGTACACATTCTGTTCTCTGAAGAAACAGCACACAATACCTGTCGGTCCTGCAGCCAAACCCCCGGCGCATTTCACAAGTTGAGCGAATCTTCCTAGTGAAAACAAGCTCCGTCTCGTCCATAAAACGATTTAGTGTACACCGTTTTTGCGAGGCGCAGTGGGATCTAAGAAACGCGACATCCGGAGAAATTCGTCGTCCCGTCTCACAAGGTACGCTGTTCTTGTAATAAAGACGTTAGCCGGGCGCCAGCCTGACGCCACTTTACCTGGACACACACACGGGACATGTAGACCGGGCTTCCATAGCACGTCCACTTGCTAATGAAGCAGTTAGGCCGGCACCAGGATGCCCCGAGCTGCCAGTTTCTAAAGAAGTGTCATTTTGGATTCAGCCATGGAGTTCCCACCCACTTTACTGGCCAGTAGCGCAACAAGGCCTTCTGCCAGAATGATGGCCAATAAACCACTGCCCTGGAGACCCCATGGCCAGTTTCCATGACTACAAAGAAATCCACGAACTCACTTGCTGCTCGGTAAAAGGTCTAAAGCTACCCATAATGCAATGGTCACCTACAGCATCCAAAAATCTGTCTCTATAGCCGAGTTTAATTCTGCTGCTGCTACTCAAGTCATGCAAGTACTGTGAAATCAGTGGTTTACCCTAACCCTAATAGTCCATCAGGTAAACATCAGTCAGGGAAAAGTTAGATACACCAAAGGCGAATGCAGTTGTATGATACTCGCCAAAACAAAATGAAAGGGGGACAGCCTGGTGGGTATTACCACGGCAGTGGCCATGCCGGAGGGCACCGCCGTCATTCAGTTTCATTGACTGCAGCATCTTGTCTTAATTCACAGGCACATGCATAAATTTTCCTTATCCTGCCTGCAAATTGTTCCACAGCTTCCATGTTTTTCTTAATTGTTACCCTAATTGTTCTCTATAGTGTCTGGCATTATTTCATTTTGTAACTCTCTGAATGAACCATTCGTTAAATTCTTCGAGTGTTGTGACTCCCTTGAGAGCTTCTGTATACCCTCAATAAGTTTTAACTTCCATTGTTAGTCTCAGTTCGGTTACACTCAATAATTCTGTGTCAGACAAACCATCTATTGCAGTCAGATTTCCGAGGTCTCCCACAAAGGCATGCACACCCACAGTTGCATTATCAGAAAAAGGAGCAATTAAATTTGCGACCGACAAATCTGCACCTCACTGTGATGATCGCGATTCTACCAATTCACGCAGTTCTGTATTATCCGCTATTAATTGTGAGACCTATTCTAACAATATAAGCATGGCTTCCGGTTCTGACACACCTTGCATCTCTGTTTCTGTCGAAGTTGTGTCCTTGAGAATGCTCATTTTGAGAACTAACAATCACAAGACAAGAAAACAGAATACATTAACTTAATTCTTACGTCTAATCATGAACCATCTCGACTCCCAACATTGCCTAGCCATATTCCCCCAACGAATACATGTCTAATATTTTACCAGAACTGATTATGTATGTGGCGCTGAGTGGCCCTCAAGCTAACACTGTGCACATCTAACAAGCGCTAACCAATCGTTACCTCCATTGCATCTATAACTAGACAAATCCATTAGTTCTCTAATAGCAATAAAATCCACTTTACAAAATGCATGGCGGTTAAACCTTTTCTCCATGACCAAAACACAATCAAAGATTTCTGGAGTCACTGTACCATAGGCTGTAAGTTCAGCTGTTGTTCTAAGGAAGTGACACCAATGATCGGACACCAATGTTAGGTGACACATGGATTGTCGCCAAAGAGAGTGAAATAAGACGTTAGGACATCAGTATATTTGCTTAATTAGCTTCTTTATTCTGGCCTTCAGCTGTAACACATCGGGAACAGCTGTAATGTTGATGCATTAAGTTGTCCTGAAAGCGGTGCTAATATTCAAGATAATAAAAGCGGGTTAAAAGCTGTGAGCTATCTGGGGAAGTTATCCTTGCATTACTGAGCAACTGTTTCACCAGGTATCCAGTCTAGCTTACCAAATTGCCAACCAGACTAACATGAATTATAATCTTTTAATAGTCATCTTACGACAACCGGTGATATATATATATATATATATATATATATATATATATATATATATATATATATATACAGGGTGTTTCAAAAATGACCGGTATATTTGAAACGGCAATAAAAACTAAACGAGCAGCGATAGAAATACACCGTTTGTTGCAATATGCTTGGGACAACAGTACATTTTCAGGCAGACAAACTTTCGAAATTACAGTAGTTACAATTTTCAACAACAGATGGCGCTGCGGTCTGTGAAACTCTATAGTACGATATTTTCCACATATCCACCATGCGTAGCAATAATATGGCGTAGTCTCTGAATGAAATTACCCGAAACCTTTGACAACGTGTCCGGCGGAATGGCTTCACATGCAGATGAGATGTACTGCTTCAGGTGTTCAATTGTTTCTGGATTCTGGCGGTACACCTGGTCTTTCAAGTGTCCCCACAGAAAGAAGTCACAGGGGTTCATGTCTGGCGAATAGGGAGGCCAATCCACGCCGCCTCCTGTATGTTTCGGATAGCCCAAAGCAATCACACGATCATCGAAATATTCATTCAGGAAATTAAAGACGTCGGCCGTGCGATGTGGCCGGGCACCATCTTGCATAAACCACGAGGTGTTCGCAGTGTCGTCTAAGGCAGTTTGTACCGCCACAGCTACGGTCGCAGGTTCGAATCCTGCCTCGGGCATGGGTGTGTGTGATGTCCTTAGGTTAGTTAGGCTTAAGTAGTTCTAAGTTCTAGGGGACTTATGACCTAAGATGTTGAGTCCCATAGTGCTCAGAGCCATTTGAACCATTTTGTACCGCCACAAATTCACGAAGAATGTCCAGATAGCGTGATGCAGTAATCGTTTCGGATCTGAAAAATGGGCCAATGATTCCTTTGGAAGACATGGCGGCCCAGACCAGTACTTTTTGAGGATGCAGGGACGATGGGACTGCAACATGGGGCTTTTCGGTTCCCCATATGCGCCAGTTCTGTTTATTGACGAAGCCGTCCAGGTAAAAATAAGCTTCGTCAGTAAACCAAATGCTGCCCACATGCATATCGCCGTCATCAATCCTGTGCACTATATCGTTAGCGAATGTCTCTCGTGCAGCAATGGTAGCGGCGCTGAGGGGTTGCCGCGTTTGAATTTTGTATGGATAGAGGTGTAAACTCTGGCGCATGAGACGATACGTGGACGTTGGCGTCATTTGGACCGCAGCTGCAACACGGCGAACGGAAACTCGAGGCCGCTGTTGGATCACCTGCTGCACTAGCTGCGCGTTGCCCTCTGTGGTTGCCGTATGCGGTCGCCCTACCTTTCCAGCATGTTCATCCGTCACGTTCCCAGTCCGTTGAAATTTTTCAAACAGATCCTTTATTGTATCGCTTTTCGGTCCTTTGGTTACATTAAACCTCCGTTGAAAACTTCGTCTTGTTGCAATAACACTGTGTTCTAGGCGGTGGAATTCCAACACCAGAAAAATCCTCTGTTCTAAGGAATAAACCATGTTGTCTACAGCACACTTGCACGTTGTGAACAGCACACGCTTACAGCAGAAAGACGACGTACAGAATGGCGCACCCACAGACTGCGATGTCTTCTATATCTTTCACATCACTTGCAGCGCCATCTGTTGTTGAAAATTGTAACTACTGTAATTACGAAAGTTTGTCCGCCTGAAAATGTACTGTTGTCCCAAGCATATTGCAACAAACGGTGTATTTCTATCGCTGCTCGTTTAGTTTTTATTGCCGTTTCAAATATACCGGTCATTTTTGAAACACCCTGTATATATATATATATATATATATATATATATATATATATATATATATATATATATATATAAAGAGAATTTAAATAAAATGAAATAAATCAGTTTATATTTGGACATTTATTTTAACATTGATCATTGTTCCGTAAAAATTTCAGCATATTGATTCGTAACTAAACTGGTGCCTTATTTAGGATTGTGAAAATGTGAGTTTGTAATCTTACGGAACACATCAAATATGGAGCCAAGATTAGGAGATTGCATACAACACTGCAATCATAAAATAACACACGAAGAACGTTGAAACATATGCAAGAGGAAATTAACCACAACCAACCGATTCAATTTTCACCCAAAGAAGTTACGGTTGTAGTGCAATCCTGTCTGTCATGAAATTACTGCACACTGGTATACTAAATTCATACTAATTGTCTGTGAAATCTTCTCGAAAAGAATAGCTGAAGGCTACTTTGATGATTACACCACATGCTTTACGTGGTCAACTTGGTTTACACAAAGAGTGTAACTTCGCAATAATTTTGATATTTAAAATAAATTACATCGAAACGCAATTTACAAAAGAAAAACCTCGAACTGGTTACCATCATCATACTATTAACCTGATGGGTCAAACAATTATATAAGCACGTGGTGCTGGTCTCACAAAGTACACCCCACATGGCTTGAACATAAAGAAAAGTTGCTATATTGAAAAATATTGCCAAGGCGAGACGTTATAATCTCACACACATTCGCATTTATGATTGATGATCTTAGAGTTACGGATCATCAACACGTGGTTCCACTTTGCTCACAAAGTAGTGAGTGACAAAGCAACTACTGGAAGATATTCTGAACTTCACACTCGAATTACACTGCATTGCAATTTAAGATAACATAAGAGATTTTAGATCTAAACCTGAAACAAAGGTGATTAAATTTTCAGTTAGGCTGAACTTAAGAAATCCATTGTCCTACAGACTTAGCAGGGACGCGCTTAGCCGGAGACCTTACCGCTTCAGACGCTCGCCGCGGACCGCTTGGCGTGGGCCCCTACCGAGGGTGCCTCACAGATACAATCAGAAGTGACCAGAGAGGCAGCTTCCTATAGCAACATGACAAGGGATGGACAGGACCATACCAAGAATAGAAACCTCTTTGCTTTTAGAAAGCGTAGCTACCTGTTCCGACATTGGTCCTACTGTTCTCTAGCAGACAGGCTTGTCTGCTACCATCAAGCATGCAACTAGAAATACATCTGCTCATTCATCCTTTCACACAGAAGGGAAGGGGGATGACAGTATCTTATCATATACACTATATAAAAGAAAGCGGGTGTAGTTCCATATGAGATTGTGTGACATGAATTACATATAAACTGTGTTTTAAAGTGTAGTAGTGTGACAGATCGTTCTTGTTTATGTGCAAAAGTAACTCTGTCCACTGCTCAGTCTCCTCCCAGATAGAGTCAGAAACACCACAGTAAATTTAGAAGTGGAATATATGCCGTAAACGACAACAGATTTAAGAAATTAACATGAAAGGAGCCCAACAGAGACCTTTCACAGCTTGGTGGAGGCCTCATATGAAACAATAGAAATCGGGCATTGCTGACAGCATGAAGAGCAGGGCCGAGCGTGGCATCACTCGACTGCCGCTGTCGGCAACATCTCTGGCTGCGACCATGATGACAGCACGGCAGCGCCACTGGCGATGCCGTGGAGGCGGCTGTGAGCTCCCTACGCAAGCAGCCACCTCCCTGCTCTGGCGGCAGCTGGACTCGACGACTCAGGGCAGGCTGCCCCGTCCCATTGTCGAACAGCAGACCCCGTACTGCATTCCAGGATGTCGCTCCAGGTCTCACAGGCTCATGGTGTAGGCTGTGATACTGAGATGAGAATATTTTAGTACACGAATGACTGAATACTTATATACTCCAGGCGACGACTTGAGGCTCGTATTCTAAACACTTCCATTGTGGCAAGTGAGGAAAGGCTCCCATCTTTCTGCTAGCATATTGGAGCACTGGTTGCTGCTATACCACGCCCAGCTGCAAAAAGCCTGTCGACCACGTTTTGCTTCACATTGCATAACACTCTTGGCTGCCTGCAGCTGACTGTTGCAACTTACTTCCACTTTGAGGTATTTTTTGATCGAATATGGTCGATAGACTACAAAAATTCCATTGGCAAGCATTCGAAATGAAATAAAAAATAATTATATTTACAACAAAATTATATGGATAAAAATAAAGACTACAGCCATTTCAAATTAGAATATTACAATGATCAGCTTACCACTTCGAATGACGATAATGGTCATTGTAGGTAAACTGTAAAATATAAACAGAGGTTACCACAGTGTTTTATGTAAGGTACACATTTTTAGGAAATTGTCAACACATATATCAGTTTACTAGAATATTCTAAGGAGTGATTCACTTTTATTTTCACAAGTAAAAGAAAATAAATAAACATATTAATTTTTGAAAAGTTTACTATTTATTTTTTAAAATAATTATTGACATTCGTTTTCGTAATTTCAAGTGCTTTGTTCACCTGTCGAGAACTCCTTTGATGTTTATAACTATTAGTAACAGCGCATATCTGCATCCTTTGCAAAGAAGTTGTTCAGCCAATGTAATTTGCTTGTTGCGAAATGAATAAGTGCAGGTGCCTACGCACGTATCGCTGAGTCCATGTTTGACTGGGCCTGATCTTCGTGTTCTCTCGCTGGTGGTGCATTCAAACTGTTCCATAGCCTTACTGCCTCTGTACAGCGAGGCTACGGCAGTACCTACGTAAATAATGGTATTTTAGAGGGTGTACTTACCACTAGAAACTCTGTTTCGTAAATCATTCGTTAACGAGGGCCCACCAGCGTGAACGGCTGAAGGCTGTGAAAATTGTTACCAACCTTACACCACTGTATAGGTGGTTTCGGAAAGTCGATTTGTGACCCTCCGGTCCTCTGCTGTGAGAACTAATTCGCTCTTACACCTGACGCAACCATCTGGCACTGGCTTCAGTACAAAATGGATGTAAATTTTAATACCGATGTGTAACGCCATCCGATCAAATATTAGAATTCCTCTTTATTTTGCAATTTATTTTCCATCTGTGCAGATCGAAGTAGCCCACATAAGCACCAAACTTAGAGATGCAGGCCGACACTAGGCACCTCGAAGTGCGAAGCATAAAGGAAAAGATGAAATGAAAAAAAAAACCGAACTGTTATACCAAAAACACTTAAGCTGTCTGAGTTTTTTGATGTTCAGAATGCTGCTAGTGAATCTAAAGAATCTGAAGCAGGAAATATAGAAACTGCATCTCATTGCAGATATGATAGCAGTAGGTCCACTGTAAAATATTTATTACGATCTGCAACTCTTTCCGATGTAGCTGCATTTTCTACAAGTAATACTTTTAGTCGAATGGGCAGAAATCCTCCCAATTCAATCAATGGGCTTCCAACTAAAGAGAAGTTAAAATCACGGGAAGTCCTCTCGCCCCCTGAGACGTCTTCTTCAAGTCAAAGCGAGGTGGAAAGAATATTATACGCATCTGATGTTATTACATGTTCTACAAGCCAAAAATGAAACGAAAGTAAATTGTATTGGCAAATGGCTGGGAAACTTTGATCGATATTACTGGATAGCGAATGGAAATAGCGAAGTGCATTATATGAATAAAAGTTTTTGTCTTCAAAGAAAATTTACTGCAAATAAAACAGACAACGATTCTGTAAAAAGTCATTATTTCACACAAGAACGTAAACTAACGAATAATAACCACTTGAGAGATTGATCGTACTAGGCAGAATCTCAAGGTAACATTTCTGTTTTGTTTGCGAAGCTACGGATTCAGAAGGTTCGTCTCCGTTTACGAAACACTGTTTATATGATTGAAAGAAAGGGAATCTTTTGTTGAAAAGGCTTGGAGAGAGCACTTCACATATGCATGCGATAATTTCGTTGTTAGTTCGAAAAAACAAGGATGTGCGTATCGATTCTCAGATTCCTAGTCGAACTGAGACCGAACATACACTATGTGATCAAAAGTATGCGGACACCCCCAAAAACATACTTTTTGATATTAGATGCATTGAGCTGACACCTACTGCCAGGTACTCCAGTGACCTCAGTAGTCATTAGACATCGTGAGAGAGTAGAATCCCGCGGAACTCACGGACTTCGAACGTGGTCAGGTGACTGGGTGTCACTTGCGTCATACGTCTGTACGTGAGATTTACACATTCTTAAACATCCCTAGGTCCACTGTTTCCGATGTGATAGTGAAGTGGAAACGCGAAGGGACACGTACAGCAGAAAAGCGTACAGGCTGACCTCCTCTGTTGACTGACAAGAGACCGCCAACAGTTGAAGAGGGTCGTAATGTGTAATACGCAGACATCTATTCAGACCATCAGACAGGAATTCCAAACTGCATCAGGATCCACTGCAAGTACTATGACAGTTGTGTGGGAGGTGAGAAAACTTGGATTTCATGGTCGAGTGGCTGCTCATAAGCCAAACATCACGTCGGTAAATGCCAAACGACGCCTCGCTTGATGTAAGGAGCGTAAACTTTGGACGATTGAACAGATGATAAACTTTTTGTGGAGTGACGAATCACGGTACACACTGTGGGAATCCGAAGGCAGGGAGTGGGTATGGCCCGGTGAACATTATCTGCCAGCGTGTGTAGTGCCAACAGTGAAATTCGGAGGCAGTGGTCTTATGGTGTAGTCGTCTTTTTCATGGAGGGGGCTTACACCCCTTGTTGTTTTGCGTGGCACTATCACAGCACAGGCCAACATTGATGTTTTAAACACCTTCTTCCTTTCCAATGTTGAAGAGCGATTCGGGGATGGCGATTGCATCTTTCAACACGATCGAACACCTGTTCATAATGCACGGCCTGTGACGGAGTGGTTACACGACAATAACATCCCTGTAATGGACTGGCCTGCACAGAGTTCTGAAAAAAATTTAGAAGTTTGTGGTAAGGACTATGGGACCAAACTGCTTTGATCATCGGTCCCTAGGCTTATGCACTACTTAATCTAACTTAAACTAACTTACGCTAAGGACAACACACACACCCATGCCCGAGGGAGGACTCGAACCTCCGACGGGGAGAGCTGCGCGAACCGCGAAAAAACGCCTTAGACCGCACTGCTACCCCGACAGAGTCCTGACCTGAATCCTACAGAATACCTTAGGGATGTTTTGGAACGCCGACTTCGTGTCAGGTCCCACCGACCGACATCGATGCCTCTACTCAGTGCAGAACTCGGTGAAGAATGGGCTCGCATTCCCCAAGAAACTTTCCAGCACCTGATTGAACGTATGCCTGCGAGAGTGGAACCTGTCACCAAGGCTAAGGGTAGGCCAACAACATATTGAATTCCAGCATTACCGCTGGAGGGCGCCACGAACTTGCAAGTCATTTTCAGCCAGGTGTCCGGATACTTTTGATCACGCAGTGTAAGTATTGGCGGACACTCTTAGAACGAAATATTGCATTTGTAGCTCTTTTACGAAAATAGGTCTTGTGTTTCGGTATAGTGATGAAATTGTTGGATCACGTTGCAATGTAAATTATTTAGGTTTATTAGAATTAATACCCATATTTGTCGTTTTTCTTGCCCAACACACACTTATTCTGCAAATAACGGAAAGTGACGCACTAATATTTGTCAAAAACGACATGCAAAGAATTTATCCATCTAACTGCGCAAAGCATGCGAGACCATACTATTTGCTAAATTAATAGATGCAAATATTATTCTATTTCATTGGTTTACATTCCAGATACATCGCTTTTAGACCAGGAGACAACAGTTTCCTGCCGCCTGGACTAGTGAAAAGATTTGTAAAGTTCTTGGATATGGAATGCCATATCGCTGAGAAACTCGCCCAAAGCTTATTAGATTTTTAAGTGATAGTGATATCAAAGATTACCGAGAGCAAAGCTATGATAATGCCTGCAACATGAGTGGGAAGTACAGCAAATTAAGAAGATAAATAAATACTCTGGATGCGTTCCCTGCTTTGCACGTTCATTAAATTTGGTTGCCATGCGCGCTGCAGAATGCTGTACAGAAAGTTTCTTTTTTCCGATTTCGTTGAAAGCCTCTACACATTTTCCCTGTACTTCCTGTGGATGGGGTTTTCTTTTGAAAGCATTGAATGAAACGAAGTTCAAAAATTCCTGCTTCGAAATGGTTGTCGGACACTAGTGGTCAAGCCGAGCAGATGCTACAAATGCACTCCTATGTAATCTTTCCACAATCAAGCAAGTTTTGGATGACCTATCTATAACAGCGATCAAAGGTAGTGTCGTAATCAGGCTTACAGACTAGTTTCGAAGGTGAATGAGTTGGAAACAGGAATACTGCCTGTCGCTTGGAATGATATCCTAGAAAGCTTGCAAGCAATTAGTGCTTCGCTTCAGTCGTCTGATCAAGACCTTAATATGGGCTAAAACCTTTATAAATCGTTACACGCGTACGTCCATGCAATGCAGTCCACACTTTCAGATATTGAAGCAAGAGCCAAAGTGCTAACTGGCTGTGAAGAACTTCAAGACGACGCAGGCGAAATACAAAATACGACCATTTCAGCAGCTCCTCTGCGCTCTGTGAAGTTGGAGAAAATAAAACATCTGGACAATATTTTGAAGTTAAAGTGACTAATGTATATGGAATACGAGTACTTCGGCAATGCAGATTGGTAATCTTTTAACGGAAAATTCATTAGAATCGGGTTTCTCAAATTTAGAAATAGTCTTTTCCATTTATTGTTTTTGATGATCACCAAATGCAGTGGAGAATGTTCTTTTTCAAGATTAAAGCGCATTAAAAATGAGTTAAGGATACCATGGGACAGCAACGGCAAAACAACCTCACCTTAACGATCATAGAATGTGATTTGCTGAGAGACATTGATTAATCATCGTAAAATATAGTAGCTGCCATTAATAAGACAGAGATTTTGTTTTGCTTTCAGTTTTATAGAAAGTTTGTCTTTCCCATTTTGATAAACTCACGTACCGGTATTAAGCAAACTGCTTCTTATTCTACTCCATCTCTTCTATAGCCTTCCTACAATTCTCGTTCCAGTGCAGCCTTTATCGGGAGTCTTTCTCCACCCATATAGTCTAGTTTCTTGCTTTTTCTCCTTCTTTCCTTAATTTTTTTTCCTTTAGGTTTTCCAGAAAGTTTGGAAAATTTGTAATTTATTTACTATAATAATTCATATCGTTTGTTGTGTGCATTATTTTTCAATAATGCAACACATTTAAGTAATATTTTTCAGTTACACTTCACATTTATTGAACCTACCTTACAAATTATAACATCTCCTAATATATGTAAAAAAAAATGCTGTAAGTTGGTTTTTTCTATGGGGAGGGAGGGAGGTGGGCGCAGTTTTGGCAGTTCTGCAAAGGGCGCAGTATCACCTCGCTAAGCCTATGATGAAATTACGCACTAGCGTTCTTTTAGAAAAAATAGGCCTCAGGCAGACAGCCTTGTCTAGTACGGCAAAGTGATGAATTTTCGTGAGCATCCAACAGATGGCAGGCAACGGCACAGGCTTTACTGGCGGCGATTAGTCGCCTGGCGTACCACCGGCAAGTGCACTACTTTGTCAAAAGATAACGCTCGCGACTACTTACTCAATTACTATACGATAGCCCAGATGCCCATGGGGTTAAAGGTCGCCTGTGACAGTGGTAACAAAGACTCATTGTCAATGCATTGTCCCGTTGAGAGGAAAGGATGAATAAGATCAAGGACCTTTAGGCTACAGCGTGTATGACGAACTTTCGGCAGGTGATTCTACTCAGCGACACAGTCAGAGATATAATGATTACTAGTAGTTGTACACTGCCGGAAAAAGTGCAACACCCTCAAGGACAAGGTCATTTTATCGACAAGAGAGATGACAGGTAGTTCATCATTGTAGGACTATATGATAAGAAATTCAGACCAAATGAAACACACATGTCACAGTAGAGGACGCCTAAACAGTCGCATCAATACACAGTGTACTCCCATCTGGCTGCAAAGCAGGCGTGTATTCCCGCATGCAAGCGATCATAAAGGTGCCGAATAGCATCCTGCGATAACCTGTCCCAAGCATCTTGCGCATTTTGTTACATTTCGACAATGGCTCTTGCAGACCCTATAGTAAGAGTAAGTTAGAGATCTGGCAGTCTGGCTGCCCAGATCAGTTGTTGTACACCACGAAGAGCACATTGCGTCGCAGCAGGCATATGCAGAGCTGCAGTGTTCTGCTGAAAAAGCACATCACTCTTCTGTTGAAGAAGTGGAAGCCTATGCAATATAGTGGGCACTGGTTACTTAACCATGCAGAAACACCTATTGTGACCGCAAATTGTGACTGATGGTCCCCCACACCATAAAGCCTGGGATGAGACCTGTGTGTTCTGGGGGAATGCACTTTGGAACAGGTAGATCATCAGGTCTACACCCTACACATGTACGTCCATCACTCATATACAGACAGAACCTACTCATTAATGAAAATAACAGAGCACCATTCCACCCTCCACTCAACTCTTTCACGACAACAGAGTAGCCATGGCGGCGTCATGGCGTCAGTGGCAGCCTGACCAGAGGGAAACGTGATGTTTAACCTGCTGCAAGTAAACGGTTTTCAGTGGTCCTTGATATCACATCTGGTGCAACATGTGCCCAGATTTCTTCCCTGGATAATGTTCGGTCAGCCGCAACCCAGTTCAAATGGCTTAAGCTGTTCAACAGGAGTATGTTATACGTGAAATGTACTCACAGTTGCGAATATGGACAACAATCAGCTGTATTATGGGATAAAGACAGTGAAATTTTGTGCTGGACTGGGCCTCGAACCCAGATTTCTCTCTTATCGTGAGCGGTCGCCTTACTATGAGGCTATCCGAGCACGACTCACAGCAAGCCCCAAACATCCATAAGTGCCAACCACGTGTCTACTACCTGCACTCGTACATTCATTATGTATATTCCCGTACACAGGAGACATTTAAATTGAAAGTCGCTTGCCCGATGTCGGCTGATAAATACGATATTGTAGTGCCTGTGTTATTCAGAAATACGATGCAATGTTCCTTCGGACATGCATGCACTAAAATATTTCCCCGGTACGGGAATATACATAATGAATGTACGAGTGCGGATTGTAGACACATAGTTGACGAGATATGGTCTGGCAGTAGTCGTACTCGGATAGGCTAATGGTAAGACGATTGCTGGCAATAAGCCGGAAATCTGGTTCGAGTCCCTGTCCGGCACAGATTTTCTTTGTCGTCATTCAGTTACACAGCTGGTGGGTGTCCATGTTCGCGGATGCGAATAGATTTCATGGAATATTGCATCGTACGAACAACACAGGCAGCGCAATATTGTGCGTTGTATGTACTTGTCGGTGGGGCATGGTTGTACCGTAGTATGAATGTTGCAAACACCGCTCACCCCTAAGCTCAACCCAGTTACTGCCTGCAGAACCGAAACACAGGGTACACAGACTGGCCTCCTGAGCGCCTTATGACAGCCGATGATTGTGACAAATGAATCACTAAGACTACAACCCCTCAGTACGCACATACTATAGCCTGGTGCCACTGAATACAGCCCTTGAGGATGCTGCAGTTTTCCTAGCATTGTAGAATAATAGCTTCGTACAGGTAGCAGTAAGTATTTACTGCGGAACGACTTATCTGCTGTAGAGGTGATAAATTATATACACAAACCCTATTCGCGAAATCCGTATCAAAATCACTACAGTGGTTCCTGAGATTAGCTTTCTCATACAGACAGATAAACAAGGCGGAGAGAGTGTAAATGATGCATATGTGTAGATAATGGGGTGAAAGAGTCTTCAAGTATACAGCACAAGTAAAGCAAGTCATCGAATTTACTCTGTAACACTCATAAGCACGTACTGAAACATGTACTTGGCCTTAATATTGTCCCAAAAACAAATGAATCCCTCGGTTTCGATAAAGATTTTTGTTAGGTTTCCCTTGTTTGCAGGGTAAATAATGGAAATGGAAATCCTTTCCCAAATACTTCCAATTGGCATGTCCGCTTCTCTACTACTAAATTGTCTGGTATTTGAAACTAATTGGCCCTTAAAACTGTTCGGATCTCGAACAATCCACTCTGCCCTTCATACCAGAGGATGCAATATATAAAAACGTGAAATGAAAGGTAGGATATCAAAGATGTTTAGAAAAAGGTAACTGCCACTATCAGTCTCCGAAGAACTCTCCTAGTTCAAACAAATGCTAACGAGATACCATCTATTGACATTCACATTAACATAGTCGCCATTACGAATACTTTTTTCTCTTTGTTGCCAGTCAGCGAAAGAAGTACTTAATTTTAGGTCATTGAAGGAACTAGTGAACGGGTATTATGGACCATACGTTTAGATCTCGTTCGTGTACTCAGCAGATAGTGGCTTAGTGGAAAATATTAAATCCCACTCCAAATATAAACTATCTGTTGCTGAAACAACATATCGTATAAGGCGCAGTCAAATGAAAACGAGACAGGTAGAAAAAACAGTAAGTAAATTGTTTATAATTTCAAAAGTAATCGCCGTAACTGTTAATACATTTATGACGATCAATGCCTTCATGGAAAAATATTTGCAGTTGGCTACGGAATCATGACTGAACCCAGCCGTGCACCTTCTGGTTCGAAGCAAATCGACGCCGACGAGTGTCTTGCATCTGGGCTCCAGAAATATAGAAATCGCATAGGGAGAGATTGGGAATGTATGGTGGGCTTCCCAGCGAAACTTCCACAGCACAGTCAAAACAACCTTTTTCAGCAAGTGGACGGGCATTATCCTCCAACAGAATGATGATGTCCGTCAACATTCCTGGGCATTTGGACTTGAGGGCGCGCTACAATTTTTGCAAAATGTCCACGTACCGCTGGCACCGTGTTCCAGAAAGCCCATGAGCAGTGCGTCCTTGCAGTAAAAGAAAAAGGGCATCATGACTTTCTCGGAGCTGGTGTCCACAGCTTTGGATTGCTTTGGTGGGGATGAATTCATGAGCTTGCTCTCCAGCACAAAATGGTGAAACCTTACGATTTCCATATTTTTGGAGCCCTCAAGAAAGACATCCGTGGCCTTCGATTGGCTCCGTACGAAAAGTTACACGCCTGGTTCCGTAGGTAACTGCAAACATTTTTCCATGAAGGTATTGACCGTCTTGTCTTACAGTGGGACAAATATATTAACGTCAAATCAAAACACCTTCAGCCGTCTACATTTTTCAGATTTATTTTATTTGTCCTACCAGTTTCAGTGTTACATTGCGCCATCTCCATGCCCGTGACCGACTTATAGGAAGAATCCCACCTGTTGTACAATCGAAATAGGCGACAGCATACAGTCACTTGCAGACCAAGTGCAAGTGATGATCGAAAGGATCGCTTTGTTAAAAATAATTCTACGGATACCAGTGAATGTAGGCTGGCCCCTGTTTCGATTCTGCAAGAGGTGGGCCGGCCGGAGAGGCCGAGCGGTTCTAGGCGCTACAGTTTGGATCCACGCTGCCGTTACGGTCGCAGGTTCGAATCCTGCCTCGGGCATGGATGTGTGTGATGTCCTTAGGTTAGTTAGGTTTAAGTAGTTCTAAGTTCTAGGGGACTGATGACTTCAGCAGTTAAGTCCCATAGCGCTCAGAGCCAGTTGAACCATTTTTTGCAAGAGGTGGGATTCTTCCTACAACTCGATCAGGGGCCTGAAGATGGCGTAATGTAACGCTGAAACTAGTAGTACGAATAAAATAAAGTTGGAAATTTAGACGACTGAATGTGTTTCGATTTGACATTATGTATTGAACAGCGAGGTCCCGCAACCATCTTGTATAAATATGGATTTACAGAGACTATATATATTTTTATGGCGATTACTGTTGAAATAATAAACAGTTTACTTACCTTTTACCATCTGCCTCAATTTCAGTTGACTGACCCTTACACTTGCAACAAAATTCGAAAATTATAAGGGATGCGCAATGGTATTATGACCGATACTTTATTTTAACCATGCTTTCGTTTCCCGCATGTTCATTATGGTAGTTAAAGTAGACAGAATTTGCTTTTATTAATTTTACAGATCGCACTTCCAATTATAAAGTCAAATTCAACATTAAATGTTTTGAAATGAACTAGTGAAGGCAACAGAAAATCAAGTAGACAAAAAGACATGACCCAGTAACAAACCTTGGCTAACATTCTAGATATTGAATTTATTGACGAAGGGAGAAAATATAGCTATTCAGCTAATGAAGAAGGCAGAGGGGAATAAAGGCCTCGAAAAAAAAGAGATAACAGGAAGTCCAAGACGGTAAAGCGGAAATGGTTAGAAAAGATATACAAAGTTGTAGAAGCATGCATGAGTACAGAAAAGATAGGTGCTGCCAATAGGAAAATTAAAGAGATCATTGGACAAAAGACATGTAGCTGTGCGAGTATTAAGAGTTCAGGTGGCAAGCAAGTACTAACCAAAAAAAGAGAAGGCTGATAGAAGGATGGAATATGTTGAAGGGCTAAACAAGGGAAACTAACTTGAAGACAGTATTATATAAAGGTGAGAGGAAAATAGATGGAGATTAAATGGGGGATGCAATGCTGCAAGAAGAATTTGACACAACACTGAAAGACTATAAGCAAAACAAGGCCCCAGGAGGACGCGACATTCCTTCAGAATGGCCGGCCGGAGTGGCCGTGCGGTTCTGGGCGCTACAGTCTGGAACTGAGCGACCGCTACGGTCGCAGGTTCGAATCCTGCCTTGGGCATGGATGTGTGTGATGTCCTTAGGTTAGTTAGGTTTAATTAGTTCTAAGTTCTAGGCGACTGATGACCTCAGAAGTTAAGCCGCATAGTGCTCAGAGCCATTTTTGAACCTTCAGAATGTTTGAGATGTTTGATGTTCTTGGGAGAGCCAGCCATGAAAAAACTATTCCAACTAGTATGCAAGATAGGTTAAAACCTCTCTGACTTCAAGAAAATGTGATGACAGCAGTTACAAAGGAAGCAGAATTTGACAGGTGAATGTTGTTGAAGAGTCAGTTTAATAAATTATGGCTGAAAAGTACTGACACGAGTTATTCGCAGGAGAATGAAAAAGCTGCTAGAAACACACCTTGGGGAAGACCAGTTTGGTTTCCGTAGAAATGTAGGAACACGCGAAATAATATTGACCCTACGAATTATCTTAGAAGGTAGACTAAGGAAAGACAAACCAACGTTTAGAGCATTTGTGGATTTACAGAAAACTTTTGACAATATTGAATGGAGTATACTCTTTGAAATTATGAAGGTAGCACGGATAACATACAGAAGCGAAAAGGTATTGATAACTTGCACAGCAACCAGCCTACAGTTATACAAGTCGAAGTGATGAAAGGGAAGCAAGCTTTAAGAAGGGGGTGAGACAGGGTCGTATCCTGTCCCCAATATTATTCAATATGTGCGCAGAGCAAGCCGTGAAGAAGAAATTTGGAAAGAGAATTAAAGTTTAGAAGAAAAAAAGTAAAACCTCCGAGTTTACCGACGACATTGCTATACCGCCAGAGTCAACAAGTGGCCTATTTAAGGAATGTCCAGATTCGCTGCTGAGTGATGTTCTTTTATTTCTTTCACTTTCACTACAGATCTCTTTCGGATAATTGCCATTACAGAGTGACCAGTTCTACTATAACATAAATATTTATAATGAAAATAATGTCACCCATATTGTACCGCAGGTCACTTGATGACGGCAGTTTGGCCGAACGAGATCTTTAGTGTAGGGGAAAGAAATAAACAACATCACACTGCAGCGAGTCTGGAAAATCCTTATAAATAAAAGCAAAAGTATTTCTGAAAAAGAGAAATTTGTTAATGTGGAACATCAATTTTAATGTTAAGAAGTCTTTTCTAAAGGTATGTTTCCTGCTTGTAGCATTGTATAGAAGTGAATCGTGGACGATAAACAGTTCAGACAGGAAGAGAATAGAAGCAACAGAAATGTGGTGACACAAGAAAGGGTTTTGGCGATATGGGTAGATCTCAATCGAATCGAGAAGAAAATAAATATGTGGAACAACTTCACTAAAAGAAGAGATCGATCGATCGACAGGGCA